>NC_085037.1:13143022-13210522 GCF_963692335.1 Osmerus eperlanus
AGAGAGGGGGGGGGTAGAGAGAGGGAGAGAAATGAGATCTCACTCACACCTGCCTTTTGTGATCCTAGCCCAAAGCACTCCCAGCATGTGTATGTGTACCTACACCACATTCCGTGGCAAAGCAGGAAACCTGGATCCTCTTTTTACTTCTTAACTGTTGTTTTAGCACATCACTGCCCAGGCCTGTGAAGTGCTATGGGAATAAAGGGCGCATTTTATTGTGTAATCTGGGGGAGGGGTGTGGCGTTAAAGCCAGATTAACCAGGAATTACTTAAAACGTTGTAGTCAAAAATGATGATTTTCCAGCCACGACGCAGAGCAGATCCTGTCATAAGGAAAGACAATGTGGGATGAGAACGTCTATCACAAAAGAGAAGTTTAATCTCCTTAAATAACACAAATAGTCGCAAACTGCAATAATAATAAAAAAGACAAAGTACTGGATTCCGGGTGCGTAAAATGCCCTCTTTTAAATCCATAAAACAGATTAAAATCAAACGCCTTTGCCTACCGACGCTACTGCCCGCACCACAATGGGCACTTTACTTTCAGTACCAAGACACAGCACACACGGTGAACCCCTGGTGCCCAACACCCGTACCCGACCGAACACACCGGACAACCGCTGCCACATCTCCACAGAGACGAGCCGTATCAAAAAAAAGCATGAGAGAAAATGTAGGCCTTTCTTCTTTTTAAACCTCTACGTTGTCCACGTCCTCAAAAAGAATGGATCTAATTAAATCACTGCACTCGTCATCATCGCCACAGTTTGCCAAGGTTTCTGCGAGAAGGCTGGAGATGCTGGACCACATGACCGCGCCAGGCCTTGCTGGGATGGGAGTCGGTATAGGGTTCCTCTGCTCTCATTGGTTAGTGGGCTGACTTTTGACTCGCGGACGAAGGAACCTCCTGCCGTATAAATAGGGCGGATTGGGCTTTATTATTCTAGCATCAAGGCAGCAGGTTTCTGCAAAGTTTGGAGTTACTCTTGTCACCATAACTGTATGCCTGCTTGAGGTGGTTGTAACAGGGGCTCAGCAGCACAAGGAGTCTGCATGTCGAGGTAGACATGCTCAGCTTTGTGGATACTCGGATTCTGTTGCTGCTCGCAGTAACTTCATACCTAGCATCATGTCAATGTAAGTTTGATTAACTGCTCTATTTTTTTGTGATTGACCGAGGATTTTTGGGTCCCGTTTTAAAGAGGGAAAGTTCGTGAAGATTTTGATGCAGCGTTTGTGCTTGGCTTGAGATTATTGGGAACTTAATTGGAGAACAAGCAGAGGACAGCTAAAAACGCTTCTAAAAGGCTTTCTTTTGGCTTTGCCGAATAAACCTGAACGGATTTTGTTCACTCGGAGGACCTTTCGTTATTTTCCGCGGATATCATTTAATAAGAAAGGCACTGATAAAAAAAAAAACGTTTCTAGGGCATTGTGAGAAACATTTAGCCTAAAGTAGGATCTCCTTTGCTGTCGATGACTAGGTATTAGCACAATGGAGCTATCAACGTTTAGATAAAAGTTGGAATCCAACTGTTCTGGGATGAAAAGTTTGGGGCGTTGTACAAATTGTTCCAGGCGTCCAGGGAATTAACCTTTATTATAGGGGATTGTTATGGCGCCTCCTGGCGGTTAACGACAGTGCCTGACCTGGCATCAACCTCTTTTTATTTATTTGTCTTTAAAGAAGCCCATAGATATGAGACACTGATACAGGTTGGTCTTTTTATACCGTTTTCAACATTTATAGTGATCAGTATTTTAGCAATATGGTCTATTTCTCATCCTTGGTTAGAGTTGAGGCCTTGGCTAGTGCCATGTAACTAAAAGTAATCATATGTAGCGTAGCGTTTGCATATCCAACAGTGATACTGTCAGCCAACATTACATTTTAGTGCCTTTGGTCTATCTTTGACCACTTTATATAAAATTATATATTTTTAAGCGACTATACTTTTCCGTGTCCAGGGGCGCCACCTTGTGGTCGAATGAGGTAACGACACATTGGTGCTCCATCTGAGGTGCGACCCCACCTCTGTTGGAAGGTCTGTATGCAGACCTCTGCCTGCCCTACTAGTCTTCCCCCTCGGGACAGACTAGGTACTGGAACAGACTTGCATCATTTGTAGCAGTTCCTGGTGCATGCTAAATTATATTCAATTTTATTATATTTCAATTGTATTCATGATACCACACCAGACAATCAAATCGTCAGACAAAATACGTTAAGATACAAATCACAGAGAGGGAATTATTTATAATTCAGACGTCCCTGCTCAACCACAGCAACACTTTCCTGATTTATGTCTACATACCCATCGTTTCGTATGATCTGCGTCTGCTGTTGAGTTTAACCCCAGAGGCTGGCTGTGTCCTGGGTGATAACGCAGAGGCATCGCAGCCCTCCAGCCCCGCGGAGGCCTGTCAGTACTGCTGACAAACACAGACACACATCACTGACAAGTTGTCAACAGGCATAACAGCAAATCATGTTTATTTAGTAATTTTTTTTACGATTGTTTGATTTGTGTTCCCCCACTGAGACTGCGTGTAAGCTTTAGCTTCTGTTAGAATGTGTGCTCTGATTGCAGAAGGTGCCTGGCGGCTGAAAGTGTGTGTGAGAGGATTGTTTACATGCTGCATACAGCAGTCATGGATGTCTGCTGTGTAAACAGATCTGAGGTTCATCTTCCTGTGGCACTCATGTAGATCGTTGTAGAGAATCATACAGTTGCCTGTAATCATGACTGTTTGCTTACATTGAAAAGGCTTTTTCTATATATTTTTAAATATAATTTCCATATATATATTGATAACTGTTGCTACAGTATCTGGTAAGGAATACATGGTAGATTATATTTAATGGTTAAAAGCTAATAATTTCCAATTAACTTTTTATGATATTTGCGTTGTAAATTTGTAAATATTTTTTTTTTAACCAAGTTTTCCATTTTTCTTCCCTCTCCCCTCCTCCCCTCATCCATCTCTTCACTTCAACTCCACAGACTCGGTCAGTACATCTGCATGGACTTATCCAACAAAATATTGAAATGATCCTTACCTCTTTTTCTTTGGTCCATATATCCTGACAAGATGCAGCCCGAAAAGACCGTGACAGTTTGAGCAATCTCATCGCCAGCAGAGCATTTCATCCCTTAGAACATTTTCTTTCTACCTCAGAATTCTAGTTATTTCTGCTCACTTCCTGTTCATCAATAGACGAGGGTTTCATTGGTCGAGCTAGTGCCCGTGAGAGGTAGCCCTCCCTGCCCGCTACAAAGGATCCTTTCACTCCTGTGAAACAGGAGTAGGGAGCAGTGGGCCCCAGCAGCTGGTCGGGGGTCAGTTTGGTGCCCTTCTGGCGATGGTGAAGAGGTGGACAAGGGGGGCAGCCTGGTTGATCCTGGATCTGCTGCTGAGGGAACCGTAAACACCTCAGACCTCTGGGAGCGTCGCTAATCTTTGATATGAAATCCTACACGTTTTAATGACGTTTCTTTATCAATTTGAGACCAAAGTTTGGTTTTTCAAAAAAAATCCAAAACAAGACTTGATATAATGCTTTTTTCATTTTTTCTTTTACCATTTTGATATGCTCTGCGGGATTTGAGATTGCAGCAGATTGCTCACCTGTGAATCCCCCTCAATGTAGTCAGTGCTGTAAGACAGGAAGTGACCTGTACCTGCCTGCTGAGTGGTTAACAGTAGTTTCCCCTCAGCTACAGTCCCCATGATCTCACAAGCTCTGTGCAGTCAGACCTGTCAGTCACTAGTCACATGGTTTGATACAAGCATGAGAATGCCTTGTGTTTCTACTGTATCCTTGTATACTGTAGCATCAGAACCGCATGTCCTGTCCTTTCAAACTATGAACTACTTAAGTGCTAATGGAAAGACTGAATAAATAAATCTTACATTTATTTATCTTATTTTCTGTTTAGGAAAGCCGCAAGGTGAGCAAAGCAACGTTCTTACGTGTTATTTTGCACTGAGAGTGTGAGAGACATATTTGAACTTGAGGATAGGTTACAAGGACCAGCCTGGGGACCTCTTAAAGGCCAGGTTATAACCCTAGTACAGGTTATAACCCTAGTACAGGTTATAACCCTAGTACAGGTAGCGCTCTAGTACATGTTGTAAATCTATATACCTTGTACATGTAGTAAACGTACGTACCAAGTACAGCAGTACAGTTATTTCCGTGAAACATGTACTCAACTTGTACTGGGTTTGACTTGCTACATCTGAGGGCCTATCCTGCCAGAGACCATACTACAACTACCTGGACTGAAGCTTCAGGTTTTAGTCACAGCCACTCAGTTCCATGAGAGAGTGGCATGGGAGTCAGGATGAGAGGCATGAGAGTCAGGATGAGAGGCTGCTCTGCATGTGAGGAGACTGAGAGCCTGTTTATCTGAGACTGTCAGCGTGGTGTTGAGGTCTGACTGGTGCTCTCCTCCACACAGGGACCCAGAGGAAACAAGGGACCTCAAGGTGACAGGGTGAGTCAACGTCTTTTTGTCACACAAACAGTAGGAGACGGTGTATTTGTGTCTAGTTTCTTACAGTGGCGGTTTACCTCTTTGTTTTGATGTTTACCTGTGTGTGTGTATTTTTATTTACCTGTGTGTGGATGTTTACCTGGTTGTTTAGGCATGTCTATTTACCTGTGCGTGTAGATGTTTCCTCCTGTGTGTGTGTATGTGTACCTGTGTGTGTGGATGTGTACCTGTGTGTGTGGATGTGTACCTGTGTGTATGGATGTCTCACGTTTTTGCGACCACCTGTGTACAAAGATGTGAACCGGTCATGTCAACGTGGATAGGCCACACCCCCTTGTGACACAAGTCGTGACACAGTTGCCCACATTCTCAGTGTTGATGACATCAGCAACAACGGATATTTGTATTAATAATAACTATTGTTTTAACTATCATGGATGTCTTGACTTTATTAGCATTTGATCAGACCAGTCTTTGGCCAAGGTGCCATTCCCAAGGTTGCATAGCCCGTCGCTAGCTGTAGCATACTGTGCACAGTATGATTGAAACACACTGATTGAAACAGTCCCGACTCTTCCCAGTCTCAGAGGAAGTATCCCAGCTGGGTTTCCTAATAGTGGTGTGTTCCTCTCGCAGGGTATTCAAGGCCCTGATGGTAAAGATGGCATCCCAGGCCTTCCCGGCCCCCCCGGCCCCCCTGGACCCCCTGGACTTGGAGGAGTAAGTCTGCCTGCCTGGTCAAAATGGCCGACGACACCCCTCTTTGTTATTGTGCTCTGTGACAGCACCAGAAACATGTCTGAACGTGGAGTCGAAGCTCTGAGTTTCTTCTCAAAATGACGATCATGTTCATTATTATGTGTTTGACACAGTTTGCTCAAGTGCTCTCACAGGGGAAGGGTCAGATTGGATTAGCCTTCTGATTTCTCCTCATGACCCCTATGACCTCAGCTATGACTTTGTAACCTGATGACCTTTGACCCTTTGTCCTTTTGACCTCTTTGACCCCATGACTCCATCTTGGTTCATTGGTGACTCCATAAGATACAAGCTTAGTCATGTATAAAAAAAAAACTTTTTAATTAAATGATTGAGGTTACAACGATTTCAAAGCAGAAATTTGTATTAGATGATTACCCAGCTATGAATCTTAACCAATCACAGTTTAAACTGTAAAACTCTAGTCTTAGTTTTTTTAAATGTTTGAATGTTGAATTTCGGAATTTGTTTGGATTTTGAGTTTGACTGTCACAACCGCCTTTTTTACAAGCACTAGATCCAAACCTCTTGGATCTGGTGATTAGTGTTAATCAATAGAGAATCAGTAAAGTTTTTCCTTACAAACCGACAGGATTTGAACCCTTCCCTGATGAGGATCTTAACTGGTTCTTCTTCTCTTCTGACAGAACTTTGCTGCTCAGTATGATGGTTCTAAAGCACCTGACCCTGGACCTGGGCCCTCTGTAAGACACACACACACACTTACACACGTAGACACACACATACAGACACATAGACACACACATACACACACATAAATGCACACATGCACACTTACGCAAATTGACACACACACATACACATGCAAACACACTTGCGCAGAGATATCTGTTTTGTTTGAAGATGGACACAGACGTGGTGATTATTTATAACTTGTTCTGTTTTATCTGTTCAGGGTCTGATGGGAGCTAGAGGTCCACCTGGACCACCTGGATCCCCTGTAAGTACACACACACACACACACATACAGATCCTTCTTGTTCGACTACATTTGGAGACCTGCCCCATTTCATTTTGCATCTATACCAATCCACACATCCGTTTGAACTCTAGCTATTAAGGGTTCAAGTTATCCAGTGAACATATTTCCCTTCGGACATGTGAAAGCTGATGTGTGGTTTTGACCCACAGGGACCTCAAGGATTCCAAGGACATGCTGGAGAGCCAGGAGAGCCGGGACAGACTGTAAGGACTCACAGGAGGACAATCCTGCTTCTCATTTGTATTTCTCACTTTTGTTTTTCATCAGTAGTGTGGAGACTAAGCTACCATCTACCCAGGTGACCTTAGAGACCTTAACTTGGCCCCTGTCTCTCTCTTTCTCCTTCTCCTCTCTCTGTCTGTTCTCTGTCCTCTTTCTCTACCTCTCTCCTTCTCTTCTCTTTCATTATCGCTCTCTCTTCCTCTCTGATTTTCTATCTCTCCTTCCTCTCTCTCTCCTACTCTTCTCTCTTTATCTCTCTCTCTCTCCTCCTCTCTCCTTTCTCCTCTCTCTCCCTCTTTTTCTCTCCTCCTCTCCTCCTCTCTCCTCCTCTCCTCCTCTACCTCTCTCCTCCTCTCCTCTCTCTTCTCTCCTTTCTCTCCTCCTCTCTCTCTCTGCTCTCTCTCTCCTCCTCTCTCCACAGGGTCCAGTCGGTGCTCGTGGCCCCCCAGGCCCCCTAGGCAAGGCTGGTGAGGATGTAAGTATACATTTTGCTTAGAAGTCTCCTGCAATTCATCTTGATATTCATCTTGTAAAAGTAAAAAATATAAATGAAAAGTACACCTAGAGAGTGTATACCCTAAACCATAAATGGGACTTAATAGATTTGTGATATATCTTTACAAATGTGTTGACTTCTTGTCCTTATTGACTTCCTGTCTGGATTGACTTCCTGTCCTGATTGACTTCCTGTCCTGATTGACTTCCTGTCCTGATTGACTTCCTAGTCTGATTGACTTCTTGACCTGATTGACTTCCTGTCCTGATTGACTTCCTGTCCTGATTGACTTCTTATTCTGATTGACTTCCTGTCCTGATTGACTTCCTGTCCTGGTTGATGCAGGGTAACAATGGCAGACCTGGCAAACCTGGAGATAGAGGCGTAGCAGGAGCTCAGGTAAGGACGATCAAACACACACACACCTACACGGATCTCTCACACACACACTTTCACCACCCCCTCCCCCTAGATGGGTGTGTGACCCTGTTCCTCTCCTTCCCAGGGTGCCCGTGGATTCCCCGGAACTCCTGGACTTCCTGGAATGAAGGGACACAGAGTGAGTGAACACCATCGCCTCTGGAACACTGGGCTGTGGCTTACTTTATATCTGTTTCTCCTGCTTTTCCGGATAATTGGCCTCGTCATACAGCTAACTGAACACTCCTGGAAGAGGAGGTGTAGGCCTAGCTATCAACTCCCGTAGGATTCCCTATGTTTGAGTTTGTGCTTCCTTCTTCCTGGGAAATTTATGGTCAATCAGGAAGTGTATGCTGATTCGACAGCCTCTGCCCTGCATCTATAGACTTGGCAGAGTTTGATTGGCCAGAGAACAATGGAGATGCGATTTGATTGGCCAGAGCATGAAGGAGATGGTTCCTCTTCCGGCTGCAATTCACATCGGCAGCTAGCTTGTCAGCCATCTTTCAACTTCCAAGTCCCGGTTGCCCAAGAGGAGAACACTCACTTGTTTCTCACGTGTGTTTCAGGGATACAACGGTCTGGACGGACGCAAAGGAGAGTCTGGTGCCGCTGGCGCCAAGGTAACGCTTCAACCAGGTCACACACATCCTACCTCTCTGTCACAACCTTCACAAGCACCTGAGCCACATCTATCAAAACATCTCTGGGGATGATACTCCAGTCAACACAGGTTCATAAGAGGACAAGATGTGAAGTTATTGTTATACACACATGCTCTGTAGCTACCCATCCACAGTGGTATCAGACATCAGCGATCCATATGGGAAGTTGACCTCAGTTGACCTCAGTTGACCTTGGAGCCTGATGTGACCTCTCTCTCTCCTGCTTCCCCCAGGGTGAGACCGGTGCCCATGGAAACGGTGGAACCCCTGGACAGGCTGTGAGTTTGATTATGAAATGGCTTTATGAATTATTGTACAAGCAACTGTGGATACAATGTAAATGTTCACAATATTCACTTTGATTTGTGTGAGCCCTGTGATACATTTATATTTAACTATGTATGTTCCTCCCTCTCTTCCACCCTCCCTCCTCCTCTCCCCTCCTCTCCCCCCTCCCTCCTCCTCTCCACTCCTCTCCCCTCCTCCTCTCCACTCTTCTCCCCTCCTCTCCCTCCCTGCAGGGGTCTCGTGGTATGCCCGGTGAGAGAGGCCGTGCCGGCCCTGCTGGCCCCGCTGGTGCACGTGGTGCTGACGGCAACACCGGACCCTCCGGACCTGCTGTGAGTTCTGACCCCCCCCAGACCCGCCCATCACCACCTAGCTGACCCGCCCATCACCACCTAGCTGACCCGCCCCAGACCCGCCCATCACCACCTAGCTGACCCGCCCATCACCACCTAGCTGACCCGCCCCAGACCCGCCCATCACCACCTAGCTGGTGACCCCACCCTGCGACCTGTCTTGACTTTGCCCTTTGACCCCAATGTTGACCTGGTGTGCTTCCTGCTTCCTGTTTCCTGTTCCCAGGGTCCTCTTGGAGCTGCAGGACCCCCTGGATTCCCTGGCGCCCCAGGTCCTAAGGTCAGTAGGGTTCACAACCCTGAAGTATATTCTTTAACACTTTTAATGTTTTTTTTTTAAACATATATAAACCTTTTCTGTGTTGTCTGACAGGGAGAACTCGGCCCTGCTGGTTCTTCGGGTCCATCTGGGCCCCAGGGAGGAAGAGGAGAGCCCGGTGTCAACGGAGTCGCTGGCCCAGTCGGACCCCCTGTGAGTGGTTCAGTCCTTCTCCTAACACCCGACTCCAGAATCCTAACTCCCTCTCTCTCTCTCTCTCTCTCTCTCTCTCTCTCTCTCTCTGCTGCTCACCTCAGCCTGACCAGTCTCTTCTCCTCCTCTCTAGGGTAACCCTGGCAACAACGGTTTGAACGGAGCCAAGGGAGCTGCTGTAAGTACACCTGCCACAGGAAGTGGTCATTGATAGGTCAGAAGTCACTTCTGGTTCTAGACAGGAAGTGCACTGAGTGACAACTTAGCATGAGTGTTGGAATAACTGATGCACTGAGCACAACGTCAACACAAATAACTGCAGTCTTTTTGACTCTGGATTCTATCATCTTCAATAAGGAATGTAGGATTGCATCTGCTTGAACGTCCAGTTCACCTGTGGGTGTGTGTGTTCCTCACCTGTGGGTGTGTGTGTTCCTCACCTGTGGGTGTGTGTGTTCCTCACCTGTGGGTGTGTGTGTTCCTCACCTGTGGGTGTGTGTGTTCCTCACCTGTGGGTGTGTGTGTTCCTCACCTGTGGGTGTGTGTGTTCCTCACCTGTGGGTGTGTGTGTTCCTCACCTGTGGGTGTGTGTGTTCCTCACCTGTGGGTGTGTGTGTTCCAGGGTCTCCCCGGTGTCGCTGGAGTTCCTGGTTTCCCAGGACCAAGAGGAGGACCCGGACCCCAGGGGCCTCAAGGCCCCTCAGGAGCCAGAGGCCTGGGAGTGAGTACACACACACAACACACTGACATCACACACAACACACTGACATCACACACAACACACTCTGACATCACACACAACACACTCTGACATCACACACAACACTCTGACATCACACACAACACACACTCTTACCTTATACACACACTTACCTTACACACACTCTGACTTTACACACACACATACTTACCTTACACACACTCTGACTTTACACACACACATACTTACCTTACACACACTCTGACTTTACACACACACATACTTACCTTACACACACTCTGACTTTACACACACACATACTTACCTTACACACACTCTGACTTTACACACACACATACTTACCTTACATGCAACACACACCGACCTCATAGACCACACAGACTGTACTGTGACTGGAGCTGGTGATGTTCCACACACCTGCTCCACACAGACTGTACTGTGACTGGAGCTGATGATGTTCCACACACCTGCTCCACACAGACTGTACTGTGACTGGAGCTGGTGATGTTCCACACACCTGCTCCACACAGACTGTACTGTGACTGGAGCTGGTGATGTTCCACACACCTGCTCCACACAGACTGTACTGTGACTGGAGCTGATGATGTTCCACACACCTGCTCCACACAGACTGTACTGTGACTGGAGCTGGTGATGTTCCACACACCTGCTCCACACAGACTGTACTGTGACTGGAGCTGGTGATGTTCCACACACCTGCTCCACACAGAGTTTCCTCACAGCTGGAGGCCGGGCAGAAGCGCTGATGTGTGTGTCTGACCTTGCAGGGTGATCCTGGACCTGCTGGAGTGAAGGGAGATGGCGGTGTCAAGGGAGAGCCAGTGAGTATCCTCACTGCTGGGTGTAGCTTAGTGGTCAGAGCATTTCACTGCAGTGTGAGAGGTTGTGGGTTCAAATCCCCTCCTGCATTTTTGCTTTTGATAAATGTTTTTATATGTTAGTGTCATCGTTATTATTGTTATTGCAGTATTCCTGTGGTTGTTAACCTCTATGTTCTCCTCCAGGGTCACTCTGGACCCCAGGGGGCCCCTGGTCCAGCAGGGGAAGAGGGGAAGAGAGGACCCACCGGAGAGCTGGGAGCCACTGGCCCCGCCGGCCTCCGTGGAGCCAGGGTGAGTCCCTCTGTAGTCCCTACCGGTTACTGGGAGCTAAGTGAGGGGTAGGGACTGTCCCAGTCTGCCTAGCATCAGCGTGACTCCTGTGTGTGTGTTCCTGTCCCACAGGGTGCTTCTGGAACCAGAGGTCTGCCTGGACTCGAGGGAAGATCCGGCCCCATCGTAAGTTTGTTTAACCCTGAATTTGTTATTTTAAGGTACATCTCATCCCTCCTTACTCAGAGATAAAGAGGATGTCCCTCTGTAGATAGGGAGCAAATAATAATGAATCTTACTACCTCCTCCTCTTCCTCCTCCCTCCTCCCTCTTCTTCCTCCACCTCCTCTTCCTCCACCTCCTCCACCTCCTCCCTCCTCCCTCTTCCTCCTCCCTCCTCCCTCTTCTTCCTCCACCTCCTCTTCCTCCACCTCCTCCTCAGGGCATGCCTGGTAACCGTGGTGCCACTGGTCCATCTGGAGCCCGCGGTCCCCCTGGTGATGCAGGACGTGCTGGCGAGCCTGGTCTTACTGGAGCCAGAGTGAGTCTCTCTCACACACACACACACACACAGCCTGGTCTTACTGGAGCCAGAGTGAGTCTCTCTCACACACACACACACACACAGCCTGGTCTTACTGGAGCCAGAGTGAGTCTCTCTCACACACACACACACACACACACAGCCTGGTCTTACTGGAGCCAGAGTGAGTCTCTCTCACACACACACACACACACAGCCTGGTCTTACTGGAGCCAGAGTGAGTCTCTCTCACACACACACACACACACAGCCTGGTCTTACTGGAGCCAGAGTGAGTCTCTCTCACACACACACACACACACAGCCTGGTCTTACTGGAGCCAGAGTGAGTCTCTCTCACACACACACACACACACAGCCTGGTCTTACTGGAGCCAGAGTGAGTCTCTCTCACACACACACACACACACAGCCTGGTCTTACTGGAGCCAGAGTGAGTCTCTCTCACACACACACACACACACACACACACATTTTACATTTACATGTATTCATTTAGCAGACGCTTTTATCCAAAGCGACTTCCAAGAGAGAGCTTTACAAAGTGCATAGGTCACTGATCATAACAACGAGATAGCCACAAAACATTGCGAGTAGCCAAAACATGGAGCACACATTGTGAACAACCAAAATAAGTGCCAAAGGGAAGAACCATAAGAGCATGTAGTTAAACAAGTTACAATTAAACAACATGAACTTCTATAAGTGCAAGTGTACCTGTGGAAAAAAGCAAGCAACAATAATAAAAACAATATATCACAGCGAGTACAAAAATTTAAGTCAGTTACCACTAACCACAAGAGCAACAAGTCTCTAAGCAAGAGTCATTGTGATCCTTGAGGAAACTAACATCAGGTCAAGCGAACCATTCCTAAGTACCGTTGTACTCCCGGAACAAGTGCGTCTTGAGCCTTTTCTTGAAGGTGGAGAGACAGTCAGTGTCTCTGATGGAGGTGGGGAGTTGATTCCACCACTGGGGGGCCAGACAGGAGAATGTGTGAGAATGTGTGAGAGAGCTTGAGCGACCTGTGTTCTGCATCTCCAGGGTCTCCCAGGAAGTTCTGGAAGCTCTGGTCCCCCTGGAAAGGAAGGCCCCTCTGTGAGTATACTGTACTCTACTGCCCTTTACTGTACTCTACTGCCCTTTACTGTACTCTACTGCCCTTTACTGTACTCTACTGCCCTTTACTGTACTCTACTGCCTTCTACTGTACTCTACTGCCCTTTACTGTACTCTACTGCCCTTTACTGTACTCTACTGCCCTTTACTGTACTCTACTGCCCTCTACTGTACTCTACTGCCCTTTACTGTACTCTACTGCCCTTTACTCTACTGCCCTCTACTGTACTGTACTGCCCTTTACTGTACTCTACTGCCCTTTACTGTACTCTACTGCCCTTTACTGTACTCTACTGCCCTTTACTGTACTCTACTGCCCTTTACTCTACTGCCCTCTACTGTACTGTACTCTACTGCCCTCTACTCTACTGCCCTCTACTCTACTATACTGTCCTTCTCTGTACTCTACTGCCCTTTACTGTACTCTACTGCCCTTTACTGTACTCTACTGCCCTTTACTGTACTCTACTGCCCTTTACTGTACTCTACTGCCCTTTACTCTACTGCCCTCTACTGTACTCTACTCTCCTGCCCTCTACTCTACTGCCCTCTACTCTACTAAACTGCCCTCCTCTGTATTCTACTGCCCTCTACTCTACTGCCCTCTACTCTACTGCCCTCTACTCTAATAAACTGCCCTCCTCTGTACTCTACTGTATTCTACTGCCCTGTACTCTACTGCCCTCTACTGTCTTGTCTGACCTCCTGTGGTGTTGTCCTGTCCCAGGGTGCTGGAGGTCAGGATGGTCGTACCGGCCCCCCTGGTCCCACTGGACCCCGAGGCCAGCCCGGTAACATCGGCTTCCCCGGCCCCAAAGGACCCGCTGTGAGTGGAACGATCAATCTGGATCAGACGTCATCCCTCTGGGGGAACCCATCTGGGATGTCCCTAATCTGAGAGGATGTCTGTCGTTCGTTAGAATGAATGTTGTTAATCTAACCATCAGTTTAATTCTAGTGTCCCACACTGCTATCAGTGTAGGTCAGAAAAAGAAACACTTGCTGATCTGACGAATCTCTCTCTCTCTGTCTGTCTCTCTCTCTCTCTTCCTCTCTCTCTCTCTCTTCCTCTCTCTCTCTCTCTTCCTCTCTCTCTTCCTCTCTCTCTCTCTCTCTCTCTCTCTCTCTCAGGGTGAGAATGGTAAAGGAGGAGAGAAAGGACCAGGAGGTCCCACCGGTCTCAGAGTAAGTTTCACCTCTACAGACATAGAATAATCATAATATCTTACCCCAGAACTCTACAGACATAGAATAATCATAATATCTTACTCCAGAACTCTACAGACGTAGAATAATCCCAATCCCTCACGCTAGAACTACACAGACGTAGAATAATCCTAATCCCTCACCCCAGAACTCCCTAGGGATGAAAACCTCTCACCATCCATCTCTGTTCTCTCTGTTCAGGGTGCCCCCGGTCCCGATGGCAACAACGGCCCCGGCGGCCCAGTCGGACAAGTCGTAAGTACCCCAAGAACCAGCCCACAGGAGGCTCCCGGTGCGATGGCTCGTGTTAGCGAACTGCTACAACCGCAGCAGGAGCCTACCTCTCCTAGGACTTCCTGGTTGTGATGGAACGTATATGTGTTGACCCCTGACCTCTTCTCTGTCGCCAGGGTAACGCAGGAGAGAAGGGAGAGCAAGGACCCGCTGGAGCTCCTGGTCTCCAGGTTGGTCTCGTCTCCGTAACACTACGTCACACTTCTCCCTCCTGTGGAAAGTCTGTTTACGAGTTGCCAGTGTTGTAGAGTGGTACCTGGTCAGGTGCAGTAGTAGCAGTATGTGATAAGGGTGAAAGGTACCCTTTCAAGTAGGACTGGGATTAACTATGTTCAGGTTCTCTTGGATTAACCATGTTCAGGATAAATGGGATTAAGCATGTTCAGGGTCTCTTGTATTAACCATGTTCAGGGTCTCTTGGATTAACCATGTTCAGGATAAATGGGATTAAGCATGTTCAGGGTCTCTTGTATTAACCATGTTCAGGGTCTCTTGGATTAACCATGTTCAGGATAAATGGGATTAAGCATGTTCAGGGTCTCTTGTATTAACCATGTTCAGGGTCTCTTGGATTAACCATGTTCAGGATTAGTGGGATTAACCATGTTCTGTGCTCAGGGTCTGCCTGGCCCCGTTGGTGCTGTTGGAGAGGGAGGCAAGCCTGGAGACAGAGTAAGTCACACACACAAACACACTCACACTCTGACTCACACACACTTAACACACATTTTTTAATTTGGTCAACTATAAACAAATCTTGTTTTGTTTGTAGGGTATCCCTGGAGACCAGGGACTCCCAGGGCCTGCTGGTGGCAAGGTGAGTCCACCTGTCTTCTCTCACACCTGTCCAACTCTACACCACACACACACACACTCACGGGTGGTTACTGACTGTGTGTGTGTTTCAGGGAGAGCGTGGTAACCCAGGACCTGCAGGCTCTGCTGGACCCCAGGGAGCCATCGGTGCTCGTGGACCTGCTGGAACCCCAGGGCCTGATGGTGGCAAGGTAGCTCACCAGCACTCACCTGTCGGAGATAAACACCCTAAAGCTGACAGGTGTACCACTGGAGCATAGATACAGGTGTACCATACAATAAACAATGTCCGACAGATACAGTAGGAACTAAATCACATCCTGTTGTCTGTAAAGGAGTTTAGAATAGAACGTTCATCTTAAAGATGTTTGTGGCAGTAGGAACCTTTGTGGGTGGAACCATTCTTGTGGTCTTTGTTTTAGGGAGAGCCTGGTTCTGCTGGACCGGCCGGTGCCCAGGGTCACCAGGGGGCTGGTGGGATGCCTGGAGAGCGTGGTGCTGGTGGCACTGCTGGACCCAAGGGAGAGAAGGTAGGTGCCCCAAAATGTGCCACCTGTTTCATCCCTTCTCCCTCTCATCCCTCTCCTCTCATCCCTCCCTTCCCTTCCTCCTTTCCTTCTCCCTCCCCCCCCTCCTTCCTCCCCCCTCCCTTGTTTGTTGATTTATTTAAAAAGACACATTTGGCTGACACATTTTACAGCAGCTCAAATTATTCTCTGTTTGACCTTGTTTCCTGTCTCCCTAACACAGGGAGAGGGAGGACACCGTGGACTGGAAGGAAACTTGGGAAGAGATGGCGCCCGTGTAAGTCCCTCTCCTCAAGTTGTTTACCAGTAAACATCAACAAGTTACTAGTAAATAGGTTACTAGTCAATATCATCACGCAACTAGTCAACAAGTTACTAGTAAACATCAGTAAACATGTAACTAGAAAACAAGTAACTCCTAAATATCGGTAAACATGTAACTAGTAAACAAGTAACTCATAAACATCAGTAAACACCCTATAGTTATCCTGGTGTCCTGCCGGCACGAGAGTGTGAGCATGTCACTTCCTGTCTCGTTCAGGGTGCCCCCGGACCCAGTGGCCCCCCAGGACCTGCCGGAGCTAACGGCGACAAGGTAAACACACCCCCCCACATCACTACGGCAACCCCAAGAAAAAAAGAGTATATTATACTCAAAGCATAATTCAGTATTACACTCTTCTGACGCGTCTGCTTGTGTTGTTGTGGTTCAGGGTGAGACCGGATCCTTCGGACCAGCTGGTCCTGCTGGACTCCGTGGCCCACCTGTAAGTCTGCACCCCCGTATTTACTGTTTAGGAAACATACCAACCTTATCACAGCCTGGTCACACTGACATCTGAACCATGTTCTGCTCTGAGAGCTGCCTGTTTTCTGCTAGAGGTTCACAGCAGAGATGGTCCAGGAGATGTGTGTTTGAGGGCTGACCCGTGTGTTTGACCTTGCAGGGAGAGAGAGGAGAGGGCGGCCCTGCTGGCCCTCCAGGATTCGCCGGACCCCCTGTAAGAGCTCCGTCACACACACACCTTCTCACAGAGTTACACACACTGAAACACACTCATCTCATCCGCCACTCATTCATTTGTTTGCGGTCGCAGGACCACACACACACACACGCTCATATCAAACATTTGATACACAAACACACATACTTATGTCAACCACCATTTACACACACACTTGTCAACCACCATTTCATACACAAACACACAGTCACCATAGCGACCACTGACATGTGACTCTCTCTCCAGGGTGCTGGTGGTCAAGCTGGACCCAAGGGAGAGCGAGGCCCCGCTGGAGGAAAGGGAGACCTTGGCCTGGCAGGACCTTCAGGGCCCGCCGGACAGTCTGGACCCCCTGTACGTCTCCCACACACCCTCTACACACACACACACCCTCTGCACACACACACCTTGTACACACACACACATCCTCTAACACCCTCTAACTGCTGTTTCCTGACTGTGTGCGTAGGGTGCTGCAGGTCCTGCTGGACCCCCTGGTGCTCGTGGTGACGGTGGACCTAACGTAAGTACACACACAAACACACACACCGTCGTGGTTGTGGGGTTGTGTCTCCGGGGTAACCTGTGTGTGTGTGTGTTCCCTCTCAGGGTCTGACTGGTTTCCCTGGTGCTGCTGGCAGAGTTGGAACTCCCGGCCCTGCTGTGAGTACTCCCACACATTAAACACACCAACACACACACACTTAAACAATCACACACACATTTAAACACACTCCCCACAAACCCTCTCTCTTCCTGGTTTCGACAATAACGACAAGCCCCCCCTCTCCTGCAGGGTATTGTTGGACCCCCAGGCCCTCTTGGCCCCAGTGGAAAGGACGGCCCTCGGGGCCCCCGTGGAGACGCCGGACCCGGAGGAGCCCAGGGAGAGCAGGGCATGGTTGGGCCCGCCGGCCTGGCTGGAGACAAGGGACCTCCTGGAGAGAGCGGACCCCCTGTGAGTGGCCCCTCGCCCGCACCCTCGTCCAGCCTCACTCTGGAGTCTGAGGGTCATTAACGACGTTGATACAATCTCAGCTAACTCGCAAAGAAGATGATTGTCGAATCGGAGTTAGACGTGACACCTGTCTGTGTGTGTGTGCAGGGTTCTCCAGGTTCCCCAGGACCCTCTGGTCAGCTTGGTTCTCAGGGATTCAGTGGTCTTCCAGGTTCCAGAGGAGACCGTGGTCTTCCAGGCGGAGCTGGTGGAGTTGTGAGTAAACCTGTTCTGTCTCAAACACCCTCGTCGTGTCCTCACTTCACAGCTGAAATAACAGCGACTGACAAAGGCATTTTCTTCAGCTAGTTGCTAAATCGCATCGGATATCACTGCGCAGGCGTACAACTTAACAGCATAAGGCATATCCCTACACCAGGCCATCAGTAGAAGCTAAAACAAAACAGTTCCCACAGTGAATGTATAATATCACATCTCCTCACACACATCAGGACTCTAAACTAGATCTAAACTAGATTCAAAATGGCCACCCTGGCAGGTACAGGGTTTAAAGAAGTGTGTCTGACGGAGTGTGTGTTTCCCTGGCCCTGTGCTTCTCCGCGTCTCTCAGGGTGAGCCTGGTAGAGTTGGACCATCCGGAGCCCCCGGCCCTCGCGGCCCCGCAGGCAACATCGGTATGCCCGGCATGACCGGAGGACAGGGAGAGGCTGGCCGTGAGGTAAGGAGCCACGCCCAACCTTTCAACCCTACACACCTCAGCTTTGCCACGCCGTGACAACTTACACGGTCGCCATAACAACTGACGTGGTCGTGTGACTCTCTACAGGGTAGCCCTGGCAACGATGGTCCTCCTGGACGACCTGGTGCAGCTGGATTCAAGGTGACACGACACACACACACACACACACTGGATCTGGACCTGAAGTCCTCTGAACCTGAGCTGTAACCTTTGACCTGTGTGTTAGGGTGACCGTGGTGAGCCTGGATCTCCAGGAGCGATGGGATTGGCTGGAGCCCCAGGACCCGCAGGGCCCGCCGGAGCTGTCGGCCGCCCTGGAAGCCGAGGAGAGTCTGTACGTCTGTCTACTCACTCATCCTCCACTCTCTCTCTCTCACTCACTCACTCATCCTCCACTCTCTCTCACTCACTCACTCATCCTCCACTCTCTCACTCACTCACTCATCCTCCACTCTCTCACTCATTGATTCATTAAAATATATTTGTTTACTTTTTAGTATTAACAATGTAACATATGCTTCACAGAGGGCTTCATCCATTCACTCCATCCTCCACTCACTCACTCACTGACCAGTCACTCATTGATTCATTCAGTGATTCATTCATCCATTCTGCTCCGTCCAGGGTTCCGTTGGTGCTTCTGGTGCTGTTGGACCTGCCGGAGCTAGGGGTGTCCCTGTAAGCAGACCGTTGGACACACTAGTCAACTCATCTGATAGCATGCTACATTTATCTTATTTATCATATCTTATTTATGAACGTCAGTGCTATTTCAGTTGACCAAAATTGTGTGTGTGTGTGTTTGTCAGGGCCCTGCTGGGCCCCGTGGTGAGAAGGGAGTCGCCGGAGAGAAGGGAGACCGAGGCATGAAGGGCCTGAGAGGACATGGAGGTCTGCAGGGCATACCTGGACCCAACGTACGTGATAGAACACACCCAGTGTACACACACTCACTCCGTCTAAACACACGCACACACACTCCTCAAACCCTGTCTACACACACACACTCCTAGATCCCACCTGGTCCTGGTGTGTGTGCAGGCTTCAGTAATCATGTCTCTCTCTCTCTCTCTCTCTCTCTCTCTCAGGGTCCTTCTGGTGATTCTGGTTCTGCTGGTTCCGCCGGACCTGCTGGACCTAGAGTAAGTAAACTACATTTCCCACAATGCACCACTAATCTTATTGCACCTCTTCTCACAGAGGCATATGGAAATATGCCCACGAGTCTTTGACATACCGTAGTTTTATCAACAGTTGCCGTTATCACTCTCCATTTACTCCACTGCAGGCCTTGTGTTTAACAGTGTTTTCTTGGCCTCTTCTCTCTTGTCCTCTCCTCTCTTCTGTCCTCCCCTCTCCTCCTCCCCTCCACCCCCCACCTCCTGCCCTCCCCTCCCACGTGCAGGGCCCTGCTGGACCCCACGGCCCAGCTGGTAAGGACGGCAGAGCTGGATCCCATGGTGCTATCGGACCCGCCGGTAACCGTGGACCCCCTGGACACCTCGGACCTGCTGTGAGTGCTCCTCCCCTCCCCTCACACACCTGCTGACTCTCAGGCAGTCAGCAAGCCTGTCAGGAGTAGAAAGAAAAAAAAGTACCAACAGTAAACGCATGATACCATATTTCCTCATTCACAACAGCACAAAATCAAATGTAGTCAGTAAGGCAAGCGCCAGACTGGTTAAAGCTACACAGGTAGCTGTTCTTAGCTAACACCTCCCCTCCCTCCAGGGTCCTCCTGGCTCCCCTGGTCTTCCCGGCCCCCCCGGCCCCGCCGGCGGTGGATACGACGTCTCCGGAGGCTACGATGAGTACAGGGCCGACCAGCCCGCCCTCAGAGCCAAGGACTACGAGGTGGACGCCACCATCAAGTCCCTGAACTCCCAGATCGAGAACCTGCTCTCCCCCGAGGGCTCCAGGAAGAACCCAGCCCGCACCTGCAGAGACATCCGCCTCGGTCACCCCGAATGGACCAGCGGTGAGTGGGCAGCCGGACACTCAGATAGCTTAGCTACCTTTTCAGTGTGTGAGAGGGAATAGGAAAGGTTGATCGTTTGTCGATTTGCTGATGAAGAACTTTCTTCCTGACGCAAAGTAACCTCTATCTCTCTCTCTGACCTGTCTCTCTCCCTGACGCAAGCGAACCTCTCTCTCTGACCTGTCTCTCTCCCTGACGCAAGCGAACCTCTCTCTCTGACCTGTCTCTCTCCCTGACGCAAGCGAACCTCTCTCTCTGACCTGTCTCTCTCCCTGACGCAAGCAAACCTCTATCCCTCTGACCTGTCTCTCTTCCTGACACAAACTAACGTCTGTCTCTCCCTCCCTGCAGGCTACTACTGGATCGACCCCAACCAGGGCTGCATCATGGATGCCATCAAGGTCTTCTGTGACTTCTCCTCTGGCCAGACCTGCATCTACGCCCACCCCGAGAGCATCGCCCGCAAGAACTGGCACAGGAGCTCCCAGGACAAGAAGCACGTCTGGTTCGGAGAGACCATCAATGGCGGTACTGAGGTGAGCGGACATGAGAGACCTCTCGCCATAATCTCGCTAATTGACAGACTGGGTTGACTAGCTTGTTAGACATCATAGCCTTTCTCTATGTCTGGGAGGTTCTTGTTTAGAGAACAAGAACAATGTCAATATATTTCAGTGTGTAGGACTAGACATGATCTCCCTTGTTAGGATGCTTGACCCAAGTCTTTATGATTACTTTAAGGTTTAAGGTAGACCCATTCAAATATATTCAAATGTTTTACTGTTACTTTAATTCCAAAAGGGGACATAATGACAAAAGCCTTACCTAGTATTTTTACAGTACCATAGTATCGTAGTACACATCCTCTGTCACAGTACAGTCACAGTTTGAACTCTAAAACAAACAATTTGGTCTGACTTCCAGTTCGCGTACAACGACGAGACCCTGAGCCCACAGAGCATGGCCACCCAGCTGGCTTTCATGCGCCTGCTGGCTAACCAGGCTAGCCAGAACGTCACCTACCACTGCAAGAACAGCGTGGCGTACATGGACGCAGAGAGCGGTAATCTGAAGAAGGCCGTGCTGCTGCAAGGGTCAAACGACGTGGAGCTGAGAGCCGAGGGAAACAGCCGCTTCACCTTCAACGTGCTGGAGGATGGTTGCACTGTAAGTACTAGCTAAGCTACGACATGGCTTAACCCTTGTGTTATCTTCGGGTCATTCTGACCCATCAGTCATTGTGACCCACCGTCGTATTGCGACAAATTTACCTCATACAAAAACAAAGTGAAGCATTTTCTTTTAACTGTCGGGCTGTCTCAGACCCCCCACATTGGAATGGTTAAAAGAAAATTATTTTTATTTGTTTTTGTATTGGGTAAAATTGGGTAAACACAACAATGGTTCGTTATGAACCTTTGGGTCATGTGACCCGAAGGCAGCACAAGGGTTAAGTAAACTAGCCTAGTTTAACGGATTCCAAAGTGTTAAGAAGTCAAACTAGCTAGCTAGCTAACGTGTCCTTGTTCGTTTCGTTTCTGTCTCTCGTTGCCGTCTCTTACAATTTGACGTTACTTTCTAATTAATTTAGCAGACGGATTTATCTAAAGTGACAAACAAATGTGCATGTATTGAAAGTACAGCAGAAAAGTATGCTACGTTTTTATTTGTCTCGTTGAGGTGGAATTGCTGAAATTAAGGCTGTATGCAGTACTAACGTTACTAGACAGGATGTCTGTGATGACAATACATCCTTATGGAGCATAGTGCAGGATAACATGGGATTTAGGGCAGGGCTTAAAAACATTTTGCTCAGGATACAAACAGCAAGTTAGGTTTGTTCTCAGGGAGCTGCCAAACCTTAGTGATCTGCATTTTCTGAAACTGTGCTTCCTCCTTCTGTGTCTCTCACCTCCGCAGAAACACACCGGCCAGTGGAGCAAGACAGTCATCGAATACAGAACAAATAAACCATCTCGTCTGCCCATCCTCGACATTGCTCCTTTGGACATTGGTGGAGCTGAACAGGAGTTTGGTTTGGACATTGGCCCAGTCTGTTTCAAATAAATAGACTCATGATAAATTAAAAAAAAAGAGAGAAAGAAAGAAAAAGCGACAAAAATCTCTGCCCTTCTTTCTGTGTTTGTTTGTTTTTTTTTTTATACCGATTGCCGATTTCTCTCTGCGCATCCACTTGCTTAAACTGGCCCCCCTATTGGAGTGGACTAAAGGACTGGATGGAGCGTTGTGCAATGCAAATTAATACAGCAGCCCTAACAGACGCGGGAAACACCTTGTGGGACATGTCATCATTTTGTAAAAAATAAAAAGAAGTGTAATAAAAACGCTGAAAGTATGCATCATTTTGTGGTCTTTGTATATCTTCCAAAGAGGAGGTTTAAAACCACAACTTTCCAAAATCAAATGGTTTAAACTACCTCATGCCTGTACTTAAGGAAATAATATTGAAAAACCAGATCCACAACCTAGATGTTATGAGTTGTAAGGCTTCAAGCTTTGTCATGTATGAAAGGTGCTCACTTACTTGAAGCAGAGATCTATGGTGCTAACATGCCGCTGTGGAGTAAACCACTTTTACTGTATTACTTTGTATTGACTTTGACGAGTCTTGCACATGTCCCACTAATAACCCCCATTTTAAGCAGGTGGAATGTTCCTAAATCGGATGTTTGTCTTGTTTTTTTATTTTCTAGAATTTTCTTTTTTGTTCAGGCCTTTCTCTTTTACATCCCCATCCACTGTTCATTCTGACAGCACATTCATCATTTTTCAACAGGCTTTATGCGGCCTCTCTCTTTCTCAAAATAAAAGCCACAAAGTTTATTGTACCTATTTTGTATATGTGAGATGTTTAAATAAATTGTGAAAAGTTCTGAAATAAAGCATGTCCAATGTTCCAAAACACACCATTTAATGACTTAAGTGCTTTAATGTATAACGATGAGAACATTAAATGAGATTGGAGTTGAAGCATCCTAGTTGTTTTTGAGGTTTATACATAGAAACCAAACGTTATGTATTATTTAAAACGAAAACTACAAATTATCGTAAGAATAGCTCTTTTTTTGTGGTTTAAAAAAAGTACATCAACCTTCACCTGTTGCAAAAGTTGTGTACTTGCTGTCAAATGACTATTTCCATTGCCAATGTTAAATTACAAAAACTTTCCTTGTAAATACATTTCTCAATGCATCCCTTCATATATGTGTTCCTGGCATGATTCCAATAACACTTTATAATCCAATAAAGAGATGTGATTTGGATCACAAAGGCTTGCGAAGAGCTTCTCTCCAATGATGCATGAAACTGATTGGTAGATCGTCAATGCCCATAGTTGAGCAAAATAGAGCAAATGCTCTTTGTAAATACTATTAAATACTAGGCCTATATCTTTATTCGACGTTATTCTCAGCAGACTGATACGAACGTGACGTTTATAATAACAAATAGACTACAAACTTTAAAAACGTACGTTGGATTATATAGCCTACATTGGTAGCGTTTGTGATGTAGGCAAACCCACTGTACAGTGAGGGCTTAAAGTGAACTATCAAAACAACCCCGCATTGAGAACAGATCTGGGACCAGCAAACATAGATGAACTGATGAAGACATGTGAGCAGAGAAAATATGCTCATATAGTGCCATCTATTGGCTAACATACACAATCGCGCCTCCAATAAAAGATTGCGATGACATCTTTTCAAATAAAAATCTGTCCAATGTTAAAGAACGATCTATCGCTATTATTTAGCAATGGGGATGTGTATATAATCGCTATGCAATGGAAGTTTTCACTGGAAATTGTTTGCAACAATACTTTGCAGGGTGCAAACTTTCCAAGCAAATTCCTTTGACGTATTGCACCGAAATTGCTGCAAATTCCAGACCCCACTAATTATATACTTTCTTGCTGATTCTTAAAATGTTCTGTGTAGTATTTCCTGACCTCTGCAAACGTTGATGGATGGTTAAATAAAACAGGTGAAATCAGGAACCGTAAAAAGGCTGAAAGGAGGCGTCGGCGTGGGCGCGCTCAGAGTATTCCGTCCAGACTGCATCTCATCTGTCTGCTTGTTGTTGTCATGGAGGTGCAAAGATGGCGGTCCTGGCCTATAGCCTAGGCAAACGGGACATTAATCAGTATTTTAGTATAAAAAATGCAAAATTATTATCTCTCGTCGCCGTAGTTTTACTTCTTGTGCTGCACACAGCGTCACGGTGTTATGGGGGTAAGTAATGATTTATCGTCGCGTATACGTTAGACTGCTAAACACTTGACTCAACACAGTCGCTATCCAGTTATACGGTAGCTATAGGCTAGCTAGGCTAGCTAGTTAGCTAATGCATCCTTAGCTAACCTTAACTTGGCTTCAACTAAGATAGCAACGCTAACGGTACCTTATATATTCTAGACTCGTAACGAGAGTCTTTTTGTTCATAATAATAACTTGCAAGCTAGATGGCCATCGAGCTACCGAACATAGTAGAAATGTGTGTCTACTGTATATGTCACTAATTCAGAGACATTAGACAATGAATGTAGCTAGCTAGATGCATAAACACGGAAAAACCAGTTACTACGATGCTACCACTACAGTCTGAACTAGTTAATGCAAACTTACTAGGCTATCTATATGTGTCGTGTGTCTGTTGGTTGGATTTGGAGTGCAGGTAAGTCAACTTTATAGATTTTATTCACGCGCACGAACTCCATTTTTATACATCAGTTGGCTAGTAACAGTAGCAACATTAGCTAGCTAGCATAGTCAAGTGCCATCGTATGCCACTGTGCACTTTTGTCAGCTCGTTCGCTGGTTAGATGTTTGCTTGGGACAAAGTCCATGTCAATAACAGGTTGGATGTGGGAAGAGTACTGTAACGTTAGATGGATAGTTAACTGGCAAACAGCCCTACACTCCTAGCTACTGTAATTTATGAAACCCCTTGCAGACAGGTGGATTGGTAGCTAGCCTATTTCGTGGATGGATGTTGGGCAATACAGTTGACAGTAAAACTGTTTAACAGCCGGATTGTACCGCTTCAATAAATTACCCTCTCATGTCTAGAGTGAGATGTGTGCCTTTCTCCCTTATTGCAGAGGTACACACGGCAACAGACATATAAACGAGGTGTGTGAAACTCGACTGAGTGTCTTGAGTCTCGTGAACGGCAACATCGATTGCAAGAAGCAGAAGCTCATCGGCGGTGGTCTGAGTTATATTATGAAGTCCGGTGTTGGGCCGTAATTTCCCACCCTGCCAGAATTCCACTCCCCTACGCGTGAACGCGCGCACTGCTAGCGTATTGCTGTGTGTAGATTGGTGAACCGAGTCGATTTTTGACGAGTAAAATGTTAAGCCTAGGTTCCCTCGTTTTAGGCTTTGAGGAAACTGTCAGTAGGCTATTTTATTCATGTTTCGTTCAAATATAAGTGATGTTGCGCTGCACCTGAGCCTATACGATTCGTATGTCGTGCTACATGTAAAATCTGAATGATTGTCTCACGAAAATAGACGTAATGTTGAGCTGCACTTGAGAAAAGATTTTGTTGTTGTGCTACTGTCTTATTATCGGAATGAGGTAATATGTGAATTATGTTGTAGTTCCGACTGCTGTTATTTCACTTTCTGGTTAAAGCGAGCATCCTTCTTTGTCATCATTTGTACGAATCACTTTTAGTAGAACTATTCACTTCTGATTCTTGATTACGTTGTACTTGCTATTATAGGCTACTTACTAAATGCACTATATGCCAATTGTAATAGAATCGTCTGGTAAATGAGTATAGCTACATTATTTTACACATTTATATAAAAAGGACCCTGCTCACAGCCAGAGGTCCCTCCTACCAGAATTCAACTTCTATTTCCCTCTCAGTAAACTACTTGCCACACAACTGTTTTGTGTTTACAATCATATCCATTTTATAGATCCTGCATCTCACAGCCTTGTTAGTATCTTCTCACTTGCAACATACAGTGCTTGGTTCCAGTACCTGATGAGCCGAGCTTGGACCTTCCCTTTGTGACTGGCTACTGACAGTTTCCTCAAAGCCTAAGACGAGGGAACCTAGGTTTAACATTTTACTCGTAAAAATCGCCTCGGTTCGCCAATCTACACACAGCAATACGCTAGGAAGGCAGTGCAGGCGTTCACGCGTAGGGGAGTGGAATTCTGGCAGGGAGTGAGATTACGGCCCAACACCGGCAGGCATCCACTTCGCCTTCACAGCATACAGTGGCCTTTGTTTATGAAGAGGCGTGGGACACTGAGTGCTCTGTGTGCTGAGAAGCAGAGCAGCTGCTCTTGTCTGGCTGTCAACGACACTGGATGCTCCTGACGTCTTGTCTCAGCACCCTTCACCTTTTTTTTGTTTTGTTTTTTGACTGTGTTTGCTCCGATTAATTGGCAGATGGGCCTATTCATTTCCAACACCAGCGATTGGCTGGAGGCTGGAGGTTTCGTGGTTGTGCTGACATGTGGCTGATGGGTGCCTGGCGTGTAGGGCTAGGCCAGCTGGGTGGAGTATTGTCCTCCAGGTGTTTGACCAATGCTGGAAGCCAGTGTACCATGGAGGCAGGTTTCACTCAGCCCTCAACAGAGAGAGATAGAACGAGTTTAGGGGGAAGTGTGTGTGTGTGGGGGGGCAGTGGTGTGTGTGTGCTTTGTTTGTTCACCTTTATGGGTGTGTGTGTGTAAGCTATGTGTATAATCTATGTAAATATAGACAGATCATGTGTGTGTGTTTTATGAACTGGAATGTTGTTTGCCCTCAGGCGGCGACTCATGTGATTGGCTGTTGTCCAGCGGTCGCTTCCTGGGGGAAAACGCCTGGCAGCCCTACGGCTGCATGATGCACAAGTACAGAAGCACGTGAGTCACACTCCTACGACCAATGTGTTTGTGAGAGGGCGTGTGAGAGTGTATGTGTGAGTGTGAGAGAGGGTGTGTGTGTGTGTGTGTGTGTGTGAGAGGGCATGTACTTCATTTACGTCTTGTAAATATTGATAGTTTTCACACCATGTTGTAGTCAGTGATCTCTCCCCCTGGGCCCTCCCACAGTGAAGCGACAACTTGCCTGTCTGAGAAACGGGTGGCCTTTGTGGGCGATTCAAGAATCCGGCAGCTATTCTACTCTTTCATCAAAATCATTGATCCTGAACAAAGGGAGGATGGCATCAAGGTATAGCTCATCCTAGCAGGCACCTGGTCCACTTTTCCTTTTTTGATTTGTGTTCGTTGTTGCTTTTCCAAACGATACAGGCTGTATGAGGGGGGCGGGGATGTTGAACACACACAATGATATTTCCAGGAAAGATAACAGAGGGAGTGTGTAAATATTCCCTCTGGTGGTGGTGCAAGGCCAGCTGAAGAGAGGAACACTAACTGTCTTGTCTGCCTCTGCTTCATCTCCACCAGCACGAGAACATCCCCTTTGAGGACCAGACCTCCTTAGTGAATGTGGTAAGCTGTTCCCTGCTTCTGTGAAAGTTTAGCATCTAACGGCACCTTGTGTTGTCTCAAGGCATTTTATTATTTAATCACATCACCCTGTTAAGACTGAGACTGACTACTTCCTGTTTGTGGGTAGGACTTCCTCTGGTACCCTGAGGCAAATAACTCCATGAAGGAGCGCCTGACAGCATGGACTGAGGTAAGAGGAAACAGAGTTGGTTTCTGATATTGGGTCTTTTTGAATCTGTAATTGGGTCAAACGTTTTTGATAAGCTGGGACAAGGTTGCTGGGACAAGGCAGGCTATGAAACAGTTGCAATCTGTTTGTTATCAGGATCCATCGACCAGACCGGATGTGGTGGTCATTGGTGCTGCAACAGTAAGTTGTAAATGAAAACGTAAACATCCACAGAATATGATATATTTTCGGAATATTGCTTGAAAAAAAACACACTCACAATCTTTCTGTTGATGCTGTTTTCGTGTGTTTCAGTTGATCGGCATGGTTTGTTTTTCCACAGTGGTCCATCAAGCTGCACCACGGCAGCAGTGAGACGCTCCAGCAGTACAGAGTGAACCTGACGTCCATCTCCTCTCCCCTGGAGACCCTGGCCCTGGACGGGGACGTATACTGGGTCCTGCAAGGTTAGCATGGGAGCCTGGTAGCCTGTTAGCTACGGGGATGGGGAGGTGGAGAAATGTACTGGGTCCTCCAAGGTTAGCCTATTAGCATTGAGATGCTTGTTGACACTCACTCTGTAATTGTCTCTCAATTATTTATTTTTTTTCTCATATTTTTTGTCATTGACTGACTCACTCATTTGTACCGTCCCCCCTACACACACACACACACACACACACACACACACACACACACACACACACACACACACACACACACACACACACACACCACTCTGTCTCTCTCTCTCTCCCAGACCCTGTGAAGGAGCAGGCGCTCAGTGACAGCAGGAGGATGATCACCAACCAGCAGATCGACCAGTATAACGAGGCAGCGGCCGGCGCCCTGAACAGCAGCGGGAGGAACGGCCGGGTGAAGCTGCTGGCCGCCTCGCGCCAGGCCGCCGCCCTCACCATCGCCCAGTCAGCCGACGGATTACACCTCCCAGAAGCCACCAGGAATGTGGTAGGCGGAGAATGTCTTGTCGTAATAATAATGTGTTTATGTTGTTTAAAAAAATAAAATAATAACCGGCGGCCTCTTATCGGCAGTCAAATCCTCTAACCGCTGAGCTGTACCCACCATAATTAGCTGCTTAGTATCTGAACTGACTGCATGTTCTGGGAGTGTTTGATACGATCCCCGTCCCCTCCCTCCGGTGCTCCTCTAGGGAGCCATGGTCCTGATGAACGCCGTGTGCAACAAGTTCCTGCGGCCCATCGATGGCTCCTGCTGCCAGCCCGCTGCCGCCCCCAACCTCCTCCAGAAGCTGTGTGCCGGCATGTTCCTGGCGTCCGGCCTGGCGTTCCTGGCGCTGCACGCTCTGGGCTACAGCCGCCACCACAAGGCCCGGCTCGGCCCGGCCGACGTGGAGAGCGGCGAGGAGAAGAAGCCGGACCTGGGGCTAGCGGCGTCGGGGACCACGTTGGCGTTGCGGGCGGTGTGCAAGATGGGGGTCATCATGGCGTACTTCTACGCCTGTGACCGTGCCGACGTGTTCATGAAGGAGCAGAAGTTCTACACACACTCCACCTTCTTCATCCCTCTCGTCTACATCTTTGTGCTGGGGGTGTTCTACAATGAGAACAGCAAGGAGGTGTGTGTGTGTGTCTGTATTCTATGTTCTCATGTACTCTCCACAGACCTAGTAACATCATGACTGTCTCCACAGACCTAGTAACATCATGACTGTCTCCACAGACCTAGTAACATCATGACTGTCTCCACAGACCTAGTAACATCATGACTGTCTCCACAGACCTAGTAACATCATGACTGTCTCCACAGACCTAGTAACATCATGACTGTCTCCACAGACCTAGTAACATCATGACTGTCTCCACAGACCTAGTAACATCATGACTGTCTCCACAGACCTAGTAACATCATGACTGTCTCCACAGACCTAGTAACATCATGACTGTCTCCACAGACCTAGTAACATCATGACTGTCTCCACAGACCTAGTAACATCATGACTGTCTCCACAGACCTAGTAACATCATGACTGTCTCCACAGACCTAGTAACATCATGACTGTCTCCACAGACCTAGTAACATCATGACTGTCTCCACAGACCTAGTAACATCATGACTGTCTCCACAGACCTAGTAACATCATGACTGTCTCCACAGACCTAGTAACATCATGACTGTCTCCACAGACCTAGTAACATCATGACTGTCTCCACAGACCTAGTAACATCATGACTGTCTCCACAGACCTAGTAACATCATGACTGTCTCCACAGACCTAGTAACATCATGACTGTCTCCACAGACCTAGTAACATCATGACTGTCTCCACAGACCTAGTAACATCATGACTGTCTCCACAGACCTAGTAACATCATGACTGTCTCCACAGACCTAGTAACATCATGACTGTCTCCACAGACCTAGTAACATCATGACTGTCTCCACAGACCTAGTAACATCATGACTGTCTCCACAGACCTAGTAACATCATGACTGTCTCCACAGACCTAGTAACATCATGACTGTCTCCACAGACCTAGTAACATCATGACTGTCTCCACAGACCTAGTAACATCATGACTGTCTCCACAGACCTAGTAACATCATGACTGTCTCCACAGACCTAGTAACATCATGACTGTCTCCACAGACCTAGTAACATCATGACTGTCTCCACAGACCAAGCTGCTGAACCGGGAGCAGACTGATGAGTGGAAGGGCTGGATGCAGCTGGTCATCCTAATCTACCACATATCTGGAGCCAGCGCTGTGAGTCCCCTCCCCACCACCAGGAGGCGCAGTGGCCACCCCCTCATCTACCCCTAATTAAATATCTTAAATGAATCTGTTTTGTCCTTCAGTAATCATATGACCTTCTGAAGTTACCTTCTCTTTGTCCTTCAGTAATCATATGACTTAAGTTACCTTCTCTCTCCCCCAGTTCATTCCAGTGTACATGCATGTGAGGGTGCTGGTGGCTGCTTACCTGTTCCAGACCGGCTACGGTCACTTCTCCTTCTTCTGGCTCAAGGGAGACTTTGGTCTGTACCGTTTGTGTCAGGTGAGCCTGTAACCTGCACGCGCTCCGCACAAAACACCAGATCAGCATGAGAGCCCCCGCTTATCTCTGCGTGGTAGTGAAAGCTCTTAACCCTTGTGTTATCTTCGGGTCATTCTGACCCATCAGTCATTGTGACCCACCGTCGTATTGCGACAAATTTACCTCATACAAAAACAAAGTGAAGCATTTTCTTTTAACTGTCGGGCTGTCTCAGACCCCCCACATTGGAATGGTTAAAAGAAAATTATTTGTATTTGTTTTTGTATTGGGTAAAATTGGGTAAACACAACGATGGTTCGTTATGAACCTTTGGGTCATGTGACCCGAAGGCAGCACGAGGGTCATGTGACCCGAAGGCAGCACAAGGGTTAAGACATTACTTTAGATGGTGCTGTAAGAGTTACCTGATAGTTGCTAACTAGCTTGATAATGCAGGTATTCGTAGCTATTAGCTGGATTGGTTAGGATTTACAATGGCTCTTCATAATATTTACAGCGAGGAAGATTTGCTAGCTACGTACAGGATTTCCTGGTTTCATAGCCTTCAAAGCTATTTTCTCTGAACTTGAGGGGTCCTCCCCTCTTTGCTGTGTTGTATGTGTGTGACTCTGCAGGTTCTATTCCGTCTGAACTTCCTGGTGCTGGTGCTGTGTGTGGTGATGGACCGGTCCTACCAGTTCTACTACTTTGTTCCGCTGGTCAGCTTCTGGTTCGTCATCATCTACAGCACCCTGGCTGTGTGGCCCCAGATCCTCCAGAAGAAGGCCAACGGTGAGGAACCTAACCAGCCATCTACCTCACCCTCCTTACCTCACCTCCGTACCTATCTCACCTCCTACCCTCCTCACCTCCCTCCTTACCTCACCTCCGTACCTACCTCACCTCCTACCCTCCTCACCTACCTCCTTACCTCACCTCCTACCCTCCTCACCTCCCTCCTTACCTCACCTCCTACCCTCCTCTTTCTCCTTCTACCTACTTAACTCAACTCCCTCCCTCCTCACCAGATGTAGTTAGGAGCAGCAGTGGTGCTGGGCTGATGGCTGTCTGTGTGTGTGTGTGTGTGTTTGTCTGGACAGGAAGTGGGATGTGGTACCTGGGTGTTCTGCTCAAGCTGCTGGGCCTGCTGCTCTTCATCTGCTTCTTCGCCTACTCCCAGGTGAGCCAATCAGGACCCTGATCTGCTGACCTCCCTGAGACACTTTCATACACTACCTCAGGACACTTTTGGGAGCCATCCTTGGTGGGGACAGATTAGACTTTGTTTTTCTCACACACACACACACACACACACACACGTAACCTTTTTCTGAAGCATATTTTTGAAACCTTTTGACACTTTCTTTCACTCACTAGAAAAATATTTTGTAAACCTTTCGGAAAAAAATTCAAACACGTAACTTTTTTTTTTTCCCCACAAAAAAAAAAAAAAAACTTTGGAAACAGACTTCTCAGATCCCAGCTTTAAGACCCCAGTGCAGTAGCTTTAAGACCCCAGTGCAGCAGCTTTAAGACCCCAGTGCAGCAGCTTTAAGACCCCAGTGCAGCAGCTTTAAGACCCCAGTGCAGCAGCTTTAAGACCCCAGTGCAGCAGCTTTAAGACCCCAGTGCAGCAGCTTTAAGACCCCAGTGCAGCAGCTTTAAGACCCCAGTGCAGCAGCTTTAAGACCCCAGTGCAGCAGCTTTAAGACCCCAGTGCAGCAGCTTTAAGACCCCAGTGCAGCAGCTCCCTCGTCACTGGGGTGGTTTGTGTGTACACAACAGAATAGTTTATTTTGAGTGACAAGGTTCATTGAACAACATTATCTTTTATCTTCTAGTTTAACAGTGTTGAGTCATTAATGACATGCGTATGTGTGTCTCTGTGTGTGTGTTGCAGGGCTTCTTCGAGAGTGTGTTTTGTGTGTGGCCCGTGTCCAGGCTGTTTGAGCTGAACGGCAGCGTCCATGAGTGGTGGTTCCGCTGGAAACTGGATCGATTTGTAAGTGGAGCAGTAAATACCCTGATTCGCCCAGTCTCCTCCAGTAACCATGGCACCCAGTCTGACCTTTACTCTGTCTCCTCCAGTAACCATGGTACAGATGACGAGAGATAGCGTCATATCGGTCAATATTTGACCAATGATCTGATGATTGTGTGTGTGTATTTCTGGTGTGTGTGTGTGTGTATTTCTGATGTGTGTGTATTTCTGGTGTGTGTGTGTGTGTATTTCTGATGTGTGTGTATTTCTGATGTGTGTGTGTGTGTGTATTTCTGATGTGTGTGTATTTCTGATGTGTGTGTGTGTGTGTATTTCTGATGTGTGTGTATTTCTGATGTGTGTGTGTGTGTGTGTATTTCTGATGTGTGTGTATTTCTGATGTGTGTGTATTTCTGATGTGTGTGTGTGTGTGTGTATTTCTGATGTGTGTGTGTGTGTGTGTATTTCTGATGTGTGTGTGTGTGTGTGTATTTCTGATGTGTGTGTATTTCTGATGTGTGTGTATTTCTGATGTGTGTGTATTTCTGATGTGTGTGTATTTCTGATGTGTGTGTGTGTGTGTATTTCTGATGTGTGTGTATTTCTGATGTGTGTGTATTTCTGATGTGTGTGTGTGTGTGTATTTCTGATGTGTGTGTATTTCTGATGTGTGTGTGTGCGCAGGCAGTCATCCACGGGATGCTGTTTGCCTTCGTGTACCTGGTGCTCCAGAAGTGTCAGGTTCTGTCAGAGGGGAGAGGAGATGCACTCTTCTCCCCCCGGCTCTCCAACCTCCTGCTGCTCCTCTCTGTGGGCGCCTTCATCGTAAGAGCACACTCCGGCCCTGTTCCAACACTCTCACTTGCACCCTGCCCCCTCCTAGAACCAGCACACTCCGGCCCTGTTCCAACACTCTTACATGCACCCTACCCCCCTCCTAGAACCAGCACACTCCGGCCCTGTTCCAACACTCTTACATGCACCCTACCCCCCTCCTAGAACCAGCACACTCCGGCCCTGTTCCAACACTCTTACATGCACCCTACCCCCCCTCCTAGAACCAGCACACTCTGGCCCTGTTCCAACACTCTCACATACACCCTACCCCCCTCCTAGAACCAGCACACTCCGGCCCTGTTCCAACACTCTCACATGCACCTACCCCCCTCCTAGAACCAGCACATTCTGGCCCTGTTCCAACACTCTCACATTCATCCTACCCTCCCTAGAACTAATCTCTGATCTAACGGGATTGGCTTAGTTAGAGCGAGTAGGCTAATGTTTACCTTTAATTGATCTAGTCTTGATGATCTGAGTGGTTTGGGTGAACTTTAATCTGGACAGGATATGTCTGTGTGGGAGGTCCACATATTGTGAATTCCTAATCGATAAAATAATTGTAAAACAGCAGAATAATCATAAAACTGTTGCTTTTTAATTAATATTTTTTCCTCCGACCATTCAATATAGGCATGGCCCATTTAGATGTCATTTATGTGCTTCCCCCCCCCACACACAGACACACCTGTATCAGTATTGCAATAAAACTGTTTGTTGTTCATGCTCTGTACTAAACATGTGACTCCTCTCTGTCATGTGACTGCTCTGTCAGATCTACTCTGTGTGGGCCAGCAGCTGTAAGAACAAGACTGAGTGTAACGAGCTTCATCCCTACATCTCTGTGGTCCAGGTGAGTTCCAGCCCCCTGCTGGTGCCCCTCCAGCCCCCTGCTGGTGCCCCTCCAGCCCCCTGCGGGTGCCCCTCCAGCCCCCTGCTGGTGCCCCTCCAGCCCCCTGCTGGTGCCCCTCCAGCCCCCTGCGGGTGCCCCTCCAGCCCCCTGCTCGTGCCCCTACAGCCCCCTGCGGGTGCCCCTCCAGCCCCCTGCGGGTGCCCCTCCAGCCCCCTGCTGGTGCCCCTCCAGCCCCCTGCGGGTGCCCCTCCAGCCCCCTGCGGGTGCCCCTCCAGCCCCCTGCTGGTGCCCCTCCAGCCCCCTGCGGGTGCCCCTCCAGCCCCCTGCGGGTGCCCCTCCAGCCCCCTGCGGGTGCCCCTCCAGCCCCCTGCGGGTGCCCCTGGTAACACACTCTGACAGTGTAGGCTAGGGAAATGTTAATCCAATGACCACAGGGAGATGTGCCATCTCCAGTGTTTACCATTAGGACAGGAGAACATCTAGAACAGCCTTTAGACAAGAGAACATCTAGAACAGCCTTTAGACAGGAGAACATCTAGAACAGCCTTTAGACAGGAGAACATCTAGAACAGCCTTTAGACAGGAGAACATCTAGAACAGCCTTTAGACAGGAGAACATCTAGAACAGCCTTTAGACAGGAGAACATCTAGAACAGCCTTTAGACAGGAGAACATCTAGAACAGCCTTTAGACAGGAGAACATCTAGAACAGCCTTTAGACAGGAGAACATCTAGAACAGCCTTTAGACAGGAGAACATCTAGAACAGCCTTTAGACAGGAGAACATCTAGAACAGCCTTTAGACAGGAGAACATCTAGAACAGCCTTTAGACAGGAGAACATCTAGAACAGCCTTTAGACAGGAGAACATCTAGAACAGCCTTTAGACAGGAGAACATCTAGAACAGCCTTTAGACAGGAGAACATCTAGAACAGCCTTTAGACAGGAGAACATCTAGAACAGCCTTTAGACAGGAGAACATCTAGAACAGCCTTTAGACAGGAGAACATCTAGAACAGCCTTTAGACAGGAGAACATCTAGAACAGCCTTTAGACAGGAGAACATCTAGACCAGCCTTTAGACAGGAGAACATCTAGAACAGCCTTTAGACAGGAGAACATCTAGAACAGCCTTTAGACAGGAGAACAACATTTTTCTCTGTCGTTTCCAGATCCTGGCTTTCATTCTGATCCGGAACATTCCGGGCTACGCTCGCTCAATATACAGCTCTTTTTTCGCCTGGTTTGGGAAGATCTCCTTGGAGGTAACACACACACACACAACCCTGTTCTTTATTCATTTCCTATGTGAATGTACATACACTCCTTCACTTTCTCTCCTCTCTGTGTCCATCCTTACCACTCAATCACACACGGTCTCCTGGCCCCTCCCCCAGCTGTTCATCTGCCAGTACCACATCTGGCTGGCTGCAGACACCAAGGGCATTTTGGTACTGCTCCCTGGAAGCCCCTCCTTCAACATCATCATCAGCACCTTCATCTTTGTCTGCGTGGCCCATGAGATCTCCCTCATCACCAACGACCTGGCGCAGGTGGTCATCCCCAAGGACGGCGCCTCCCTGCTGCGCAGGCTGGGCGCCCTGGGGCTGGGGGGCCTGGCCCTGCTCTGGGCCACCAGGGGGCGCCTGCCCTCCCTCGGCCCTTAAAGCATCCCTCCGGCTGGGTACAGAGGTCGGGGACAGAGGCTGGAGGTCTTGGCAGGCTGGAGGTCATACTCAGCCCAGACGTCTTCCACCGGCAGCTGTTTAAAGGATTTGCGATGGCAGCTTTTTTGGGGGGGGAGGGGGTCTTGCAAGACAACTTGTCGGCCATCTTGCTGGCCTTGTCTGCGATGGACAGACGGCTGGTCGGTAGCCGTGTTTGAGGTGAGTCAGAGACGCTATGGCGTCGTGGCGACGCTAGCAGAAGGCCCGGTCTGCCTGGAGACTGTGGTGGAAGTTGTACACTGGAGAGGAGGAAGGAGAGCGTCTACTGAAGGAGGGTTAGAAGGAAGGGGGGGGGGAGGTGTGTGTTTAACAGCTCCTTCCAGCCTTTTATTGGAGGAAAGGCTGGCCGTATGTTTAATCTGAAGAGGAGGGCAACACCCTGCTCCTCTTGCCTGAAACTGTTCCCTGCAAAATTCCAGAAGGACTCCCTCGACCGGATATGGTGCACTGGTTCCGCCCAGACGACGGTTAGTAAAGGTGTGCTCCTCACGCACATGCCTGTTTCAGTTTGACCTCTGAGCCAGGAAGTGCTTCAGGTCTGTGTTCAGCAGAACAGTCACCTTCTGGAAAGGGGGGACATCTAACCCACTGCTCCAAGCTGTTCTTGGAGCAGAAGAACTGCCCAGATGTCACTGATCTCTGTGCAATGAACAATTCAGATCTTCTTTGTTGTGGTTGCATAATAAATAATCAAAAATCTAAAGCAGTTTATAACAGCCAGGATAGAATGAACAGACATTTCAACATTATAGAATATTTCTAAGAGATTATAAAAAAATGAAAAAAATCTTTGTAAACACTTCTTTTTTTTATTTTTTATCTTTAGGACCTTTGCCTTGTGCACTGGTTTACGTGACCTCACCAACCTTTCTCTGTTGTATGTACAGTATTTAATGATTTAAATTAAGCATATATTTTGTACATGGTCTCTGCTTCTTTGTAACTGTGCCCAGGCCTGCTGTTTAGTGAATGAAGTGTCGCCTAGAGAAGTTCTGGTACTTCTTTTCATAGATGCTTTTATTGGAGCAAAGCAAAAGAGGCACTTTGAAGGTTATCTGCCTTTTGTCTTCACATTAATATGAGCCTATCCTTCAGGGGCAAATAACCACTGTGTGTGTGCGGTGTGTGTGTGTGCGGTGTGTGTGTGGTGTGTGTGCGGTGTGTGTGTGGTGTGTGAGGCATGACTGGTTTGTGTGGAGTGCGTGAGCGTGAGAAAGATCCCTCTGGCGTTCTGCATCACCTCAGCCCTCATCTCCCTGGCAGGTCCGTCTAACAGATAAAGACTCCCTGGTAGGCCTATGTAGGAGAACAGGCCTCCCTGCTCCATATTCCCAGCCTGCCTCTGGATGGATGAAGAGATGAGTGAGAGAGAGAATGACGTGAATTCTGAACTAACTGAATGCCTTCTATCACGTTTTCTTTTGCTAGCTTCCTCATGGCGTTGAGCCACTTCTGCGTATAAGTCGGCTATACTTGATGAGTTACTGTTCGGAGCGAAAGCTGGATAGTTATAACGTTGCTTGACAGTGAGTGTCAGTATTTCAATTTGAATCTGTCAATAGCCTATAAGCCAAACGTTTTAATGTGTATTTGAAGTTTCACACCGAAATATTCGCGCCTTTTGAAAGAGAAAGTGGTTTCTGTTGTTGTTTTATGCTTCTTTGTTTTGTATATTAGCTTCATTTTTGTACCTCAGTAAATTGAATGTCCAAGACTTTCAGGAGAATTTGCCACTAATCCATATAATCGTTTTTGTACAACTGCGGATTTGGTTCTTTTTCATCCCCCGGCAGAATGTGTAAATATGCAGCTTACTCTAAATGTTAAGGCAACTTTACAAATACTGTAAAATGATTTCAACTTTTGAACAATTTGCAGGACTATACAGTGCATTTGATCAGTAGGCCATATTTTACGTACCATGGGAAGGCTCTGGACTGGAGAACATGCTTTACTTCAAGGTTATGTAGCTTCGGTCTTGAACAAACTAACAATCTGAACTGTTTAATACCGTGTAAAGTTTTACCCTGCAGATGATGATCTCGGACATATAGGCAACTGAATTGGTTACTTTATGCGCGAGACTTCAATCATTAGGAAGACTATTTATTTATCCCTAAGGCCTAAATAAAAAAATTAAAAATATACAATCTTTCGTGAAATTAATATTTATTTATAAATGCCTTTATTCTTCTGTACATTTAATTATAAAAACCTTGATGACAATGTTTGATGTGTGATCAATGGTCAACTGTTATGAATTTTGTATTAACTGGCCTACTAATCTTTCTTTAGGCATGATAGTAGCATAAACAGGAAGAGAATGAGCCCCAGGAGCACAGAAGTCCGTCCAAAACATCTTTATTGTTTAACATGACGTACGACAGCAACACAACATCTACTGCATGAGGCGCCCGTCCTGCTCGCGCCCGCAGCCCGAGTGGGCCAGGCAGGTCAACATACAAACATCAGGGAAATGCATCGTACGTCGTTAAAACATTTACACAAAAATATTCCAAAATATCCTATTGAATGTTATTTGCTGTAAAGCTGCTCATTCATATCTCTCACACACACACCCACACTGGATTCAGTCGTACACCGCACATCAGGGGAGCTGGAGATTGAGGCGTTGGTTATGAGGGGACAGCAAGGGCATGCAAGTTGGCACATATAAAACCGGTTTAAAGGGACACGGACGACAGCTGCTCCGACGTTCTGCTCACAAGTTCAGTGCTTCTGCCACCTTCCTCTCCTCAGGAATACCATTTACCTTCAACAGACAAGAACATCTCTACCATTTACCTTCAACAGACAAGAACATCTCTACCATTTACCTTCAACAGACAAGAACATCTCTACCATTTACCTTCAACAGACAAGAACATCTCTACCATTTACCTTCAACAGACAAGAACATCTCTACCATTTACCTTCAACAGACAAGAACATCTCTACCATTTACCTTCAACAGACAAGAACATCTCTATCAGGTACATTGTTGAAATATTTTTTAATATAGAAACGCCACAGGATTTTTTGGGTGGAATCCATGTTTTACTTCCTGTTCTGTATTATATCTCTCTTTCTCGATAGTCTGGATAGAAATGGTATCAAAACACACTGGTGTAGTGGGTTTATAATTAAATACATTTTCTATCTCTGTTTGCAATTAAAGCTTTGAAAGCAGACCATGATACTTGCCTCCAATCTCCGAAACGTTGACATACAATAATTATCTCCTTTGTTGGCAGTGAGTGAGTAAGAGAAAGGAGCAGGTTAGTGGAAAGACTGTCTGGTCATGCATTAGACACCAGCCTGCAGTTCACACACACACAACAGGGGGCGCTGCTTTACAAGGTCCATATTTCATTATGAGGGCCTCAGCAGAAAGTCTCTGAGCTTCACAACACGGCTCACACTTAACCCTTGTGTTATCTTCGGGTCATTCTGACCCATCAGTCATTGTGACCCACCGTTGTATTGCGACAACTTTACCGCATACAAAAACAAAGTGAAGCATTTTCTTTTAACCGGTGGGCTGTCTCAGACCCCCCACATTGCGAAGGTTAAAAGAAAATTATTTTTATTTGTTTTTGTATTGGGTAAAATTGGGTAAAAACAACGATGGTTCGTTATGAACCTTTGGGTCATGTGACCCGAAGACAGCACGAGGGTTAAGATGCAGACATTTAGTGTAGTTATCCACCCCTCTGAGCTACACCCATCATCTCTGAGCTACACCCATCATCTCTGAGCTACACCCACCATCTCTGAGCTACACCCACCATCACTGAGCTACACCCACCATCACTGAGCTACACCCATCATCTCTGAGCTAGACCCATTCCCTCTTAGGTATACCAGTCCTCCCTATCCCCAGCTAGTGACCTTGTCCTAACAGCAGGGGGCGCTCTGCGTTGGTAGTGAGTGAGTGGGGAGTGGAAGTGGTTGGTACTGACCTGGAGGCTGCTGCTGGGGAATGGTCATCTGCTTCTGCAGGTTCCTGAAATCACATCATGTGTCTAATCAGGGTCTGGGAAGACGACTCCACTCAGACTCCACTCAGAGATAAACAGCAGAGATGATGTTACATCTGACTTTGTATTCACGCTTTTGTGTGCTGCATGTGTGTGTGTGCTGCGTGTGTGTGTGCTGCGTGTGTTTGTGTGCTGCGTGTGTGTGTGTGTGCGCGCGGTGCCACCACTCACGCCTGTGTCTGCATGAGGGGCATGCTGGTGGTCTCGTAGCTGTCGGGGTGCAGCGGGGGCACCACCTCCCCGCTGATGGGGTTGAACACGGGCAGGGTGGACAGCGGCCAGGAGATCTCCCGGCTCTTAGACATGCTCCTCAGCTCCTTGGTGGACTTCTGGATGGAGCTGTGGTGGACCATCTGGATACTGGAGGAGGAACACACCACAGCGGTCTGAGGCTAGCGCTAAACCGTCACCGCGTACGTTTCTGAGGGAGGTACTTGAGGTGGGCTTGATTTATAATCACCGTCCAGGCGGAGGGCACTTCGGACGCTGTGTGTTGTTTCAGGGATTTGTGTGTGTGTTGTTTAATAGTCCAGTTGGTCGTGTGGTTAAACTAGCTCCGGACATATTCCATCCTCTAGGTTTCTGTCTCTTAGGACAGAGCTTGTTCATAATGACACGCAGGATAGTGTGCTGTTGTTTAACCCTGAGTAACAGGTAACAGTGACTGCCTGTCAAGGTGACGACAACTAATAGAAATCCTCCCTACGGGCTTCTTGCGCAGCTCATTGGATGAATGGGTGTCGACACAGATGGCATGTACTGATGAACATGGCAATGTCACCAATGGGGAGATGAGAGGAGAGGATGATAGGGCCAATCAGAAAATAAACCAACAAATTCAAAACTAAAAATAAATGAATAAACAAACACAGGAGAGGAATAACACTTACTCTGATGTTTGCATGTTTCTTTTTTCCCTAGAAACAAAACAAAATTAATGAATTAAATACTAATATTATTAGTTAAAAGACATCCACACAGAGGGGAAGGGGGGGTGAGGTGGGGGGGTGGGGGTGAGGTGGGGGGGTGGGGGTGAGGTGGGGGGGTGGGGCTCTCTGGTGTGTGTTTGGGAGCACACACTCTCCCAGCCTGTAAATGAGGATGGGGGAGGGGGGGTCATGAATGATTGACAGTGTACATCTCATGAATATGCAGATCGACATTAAGATGCAGTGAATGAAATCCCAACCGGTTCCAGAATGATCCATGAGTAACACGACCAGATGAGCATGATGCTGCTGTTCCAGACGCCTGATGCCTTTTTGGTTTGTCTTTTTTGAAAGGGAGGGGTTCCTAATCTCTCTGACATCCTCAACAGCATCTACCAAGTCTCACACTGATAGCAGCAGCCAATCCAGTGTGACGCATCAGAAATCTACATCTCCTGTGTGTGTGTGTGTGTGTATGAGGGTGTGTGTGTGTGTGTGTGTGTGTACTTACACCCCTTCCCGCCGGCAGCACATGGAGTACCCCAGGATCAGGAAGAGAACGAGAGCCACCGCCGACGGCACCGCCAGCGTGACCAGGAAGTCTGCAAAGTAGTCCCGGCTCTTCAGCGACTCCGAAGGGGGGTTATACTCGCCCACATCTGGCAACACCCCAAAGCCGGGGTCTGGCCGGTTGCTGTAGATGGTGACCACCTTGGTGATGTCCACCTGGAGGAGGAGGAGGTGAGTGGCTTCATCAGGTCGTCCTCGCTAACCTGTCAGCTCCAGGATCTATGGGTTACCATGGAGGTTTACTGCACTGACAACTTTATATGGAGGGCTGTCCACCACTACACCCTAGGGAGGGGTTAGTTTGGTTCAGTTGAAGTTCTACGGGCGTATGTGAAGCCCTCTGTGACACTGTTTGTAAAAAGAAATAAACGAATAACATTCGATTTGAACACGACTAAAGCTGCGGCTTCGCCAGGTAGACGTAGCAACCCCCTGACGGGCTTAACCCGAGCCGCTGGCCTGTAGGGGGCGCTGAGCAGCTGGCCTGTAGGGGGCGCTGAGCCGCTGGCCTGTAGGGGGCGCTGAGCAGCTGGCCTGTAGGGGGCGCTGAGCAGCTGGCCTGTAGGGGGTGCTGAGCAGCTGGCCTGTAGGGGGCGCTGAGCAGCTGGCCTGTAGGGGGCGCTGAGCCGCTGGCCTGTAGGGGGTGCTGAGCAGCTGGCCTGTAGGGGGCGCTGAGCAGCTGGCCTGTAGGGGGTGCTGAGCAGCTGGCCTGTAGGGGGCGCTGAGCAGCTGGCCTGTAGGGGGCGCTGAGCAGCTGGCCTGTAGGGGGCGCTGAGCCGCTGGCCTGTAGGGGGCGCTGAGCCGCTGGCCTGTAGGGGGCGCTGAGCAGCTGGCCTGTAGGGGGTGCTGAGCCGCTGGCCTGTAGGGGGTGCTGAGCCGCTGGCCTGTAGGGGGCGCTGAGCAGCTGGCCTGTAGGGGGTGCTGAGCAGCTGGCCTGTAGGGGGTGCTGAGCAGCTGGCCTGTAGGGGGCGCTGAGCAGCTGGCCTGTAGGGGGCGCTGAGCAGCTGGCCTGTAGGGGGCGCTGAGCCGCTGGCCTGTAGGGGGCGCTGAGCAGCTGGCCTGTAGGGGGCGCTGAGCCGCTGGCCTGTAGGGGGCGCTGAGCAGCTGGCCTGTAGGGGGCGCTGAGCAGCTGGCCTGTAGGGGGTGCTGAGCAGCTGGCCTGTAGGGGGCGCTGAGCAGCTGGCCTGTAGGGGGCGCTGAGCCGCTGGCCTGTAGGGGGCGCTGAGCAGCTGGCCTGTAGGGGGCGCTGAGCAGCTGGCCTGTAGGGGGCGCTGAGCAGCTGGCCTGTAGGGGGCGCTGAGCCGCTGGCCTGTAGGGGGCGCTGAGCAGCTGGCCTGTAGGGGGCGCTGAGCAGCTGGCCTGTAGGGGGCGCTGAGCCGCTGGCCTGTAGGGGGCGCTGAGCCGCTGGCCTGTAGGGGGCGCTGAGCAGCTGGCCTGTAGGGGGCGCTGAGCAGCTGGCCTGTAGGGGGCGCTGAGCCGCTGGCCTGTAGGGGGCGCTGAGCAGCTGGCCTGTAGGGGGCGCTGAGCAGCTGGCCTGTAGGGGGCGCTGAGCAGCTGGCCTGTAGGGGGCGCTGAGCAGCTGGCCTGTAGGGGGCGCTGAGCAGCTGGCCTGTAGGGGGTGCTGAGCCGCTGGCCTGTAGGGGGCGCTGAGCCGCTGGCCTGTAGGGGGCGCTGAGCCGCTGGCCTGTAGGGGGCGCTGAGCAGCTGGCCTGTAGGGGGCGCTGAGCCGCTGGCCTGTAGGGGGCGCTGAGCAGCTGGCCTGTAGGGGGTGCTGAGCAGCTGGCCTGTAGGGGGCGCTGAGCCGCTGGCCTGTAGGGGGCGCTGAGCAGCTGGCCTGTAGGGGGCGCTGAGCAGCTGGCCTGTAGGGGGCGCTGAGCAGCTGGCCTGTAGGGGGCGCTGAGCAGCTGGCCTGTAGGGGGCGCTGAGCCGCTGGCCTGTAGGGGGCGCTGAGCAGCTGGCCTGTAGGGGGCGCTGAGCCGCTGGCCTGTAGGGGGCGCTGAGCAGCTGGCCTGTAGGGGGCGCTGAGCAGCTGGCCTGTAGGGGGCGCTGAGCAGCTGGCCTGTAGGGGGCGCTGAGCAGCTGGCCTGTAGGGGGCGCTGAGCAGCTGGCCTGTAGGGGGTGCTGAGCCGCTGGCCTGTAGGGGGCGCTGAGCAGCTGGCCTATAGGGGGTGCTGAGCCGCTGCTGCTGGCCTGTAGGGGGCGCTGAGGCGCTGGTCTGTAGGGGGCGCTAAGCTGCCGGGTTCTTACCAGGGAGATCTTGCACCAATCGATGTGGAACTGAGCCCTGAACTTCTTGTCACAGCTGATGACCGGCTCCATCTCCTGGCTGCAGCGGAGCTGGTTGTGTGGGCTCTCCACCTCTCTCAGGCAGGAGGAGAACTGCACGTCTGCCCCCACCATCACGTACACCCTGGGGAGGGGGAGGAGTGGGCATGTTCAGGTACACAGACACTAGCTGTGAGCTGCGGGGGAGACAGGATGCAAACTCCTCCCACCCTCCTCCCTCCCTCGTCCTTCTACACACCTCCCTCCCTCCCCCCAGCCCCTGCTACCTCTCCCTCCCTCCCCCCAGCCCCTGCTACCTCTCCCTCCCTCCCCCAGCCCCTGCTACCTCTCCCTCCCTCCCCCCAGCCCCTGCTACCTCTCCCTCCCTCCCTCCCCCCAGCCCCTGCTACCTCTCCCTCCCTCCCCCCAGCCCCTGCTACCTCTCCCTCCCTCCCCCCAGCCCCTGCTACCTCTCCCTCCCTCCCTCCCCCAGCCCCTGCTACCTCTCCCTCCCTCCCCCCAGCCCCTGCTACCTCTCCCTCCCTCCCCCCAGCCCCTGCTACCTCTCCCTCCCTCCCCCCAGCCCCTGCTACCTCTCCCTCCCTCCCCCCCCCCAGCCCCTGCTACCTCTCCCTCCCTCCCCCCAGCCCCTGCTACCTCTCCCTCCCTCCCCCAGCCCCTGCTACCTCTCCCTCCCTCCCCCAGCCCCTGCTACCTCTCCCTCCCTCTCCACCCACCCACCCTGCTTGAAATGGCATCCCCCCCTGGAACCAGTCATCTTATAACACGCCATCATGAATGCTTCATGAACAGCTTAAGGCTGCTCTCGTGGGCCATGCCCCTCAGAGCGAAACAGGATCCCAACACACAGGAAGTGATGACCTCCTAAGACCCAATCCAGTGTTTCCCCTACGTTTACAGCTTTGGGGGGGGGGGGTCGACCATGTAGAGACAGAAATGACATGCCGTCATGTAAATAAGACAAATAACATAAGGGCATTTAGTTTGTTACATAAAAGAGCAAGCTATAGACCTGTGTTATAGGAAAGGTAACCTTAAATGACTAATTTTGTGATCTGGCAATATCATTTTTATTTTTTTATTAACTTGACCTTCCAGAGGTTAATGTGATATAATATAATGGGAGGGGAAACACTGCAATCACACCCCCTGCCAGAGATGAATCTCTGTGGCTTGTTGCTCTGTGAGCTGTGGTTACCCATGCATACACATGTTTACGGTTCACAGTCCCCTGTACACAGTTCCCTCTGTGTATTTGCTGGTTCTTGAATGCTGACAGTATGATGTAAACGTGTATTATTTAGTTGTGGGTCTTGTGTCTACCATCCACACTTCTATGATATCTTCATATTCCTCAGTATCTTACACTTGCTGTAAACAAGCTAGGACTGTTTAGCCAAGTAGGTGAAAAACTTGATTTTCTCAATCAAGTGTGTGCCCATGTAGATCATCTCAAAGTCAAACCGTTTCGCTATAGTAATAACGTGTACATTTGTCGGACGTACTGGGAATTTGAACCTGTGACCTCTTTATCTGCCGTCCAACGCTCTAACCCCTGAGCTAAAGCCTCACCCCTCCTTGAGGTTGTTGATGGGCAGGGGGACCCGCCCCCCGCGGTCCAGGGCAGACGTGATGTTGATGGCGTTGAGGCGTTCTGGCTGCCACACGTTCTTCACGGCACCCAGGAAGTCCCCCAGCACCTCGCTGGCCAGCATCTCCTCCACATTCATGTTCCTGATGTAGAACTCCACCTGGTAGGGGAGGGGAAACTCTGGAGGGAGGAGAGGAGGTGGAGGAGGGAGGGGGGAGGAGGTGGAGGAGAGAGGGGGGAGAGGAGGTGGAGGAGGGAGGGGGGAGGAGGTGGAGGAGAGAGGGGGGAGAGGAGGTGGAGGAGGGAGGGGGGAGGAGGTGGAGGAGAGAGGGGGGAGAGGAGGTGGAGGAGGGAGGGGGGAGGAGGTGGAGGAGAGAGGGGGGAGAGGAGGTGGAGGAGAGAGGGGGGAGAGGAGGTGGAGGAGAGAGGGGGGAGAGGAGGTGGAGGAGAGAGGGGGGAGAGGGAGGAGATGAGAGGAGACCAGGGAGAGTGTGAAGTAGGGAGGGAGGAGGAGACAAGGAGGAGATGAGAGGAGACCAGGGAGAGTGTGAAGTAGGGAGGGAGGAGGAGACAAGGAGGAGATGAGAGGAGACCAGGGAGAGTGTGAAGTAGGGAGGGAGGTGTGAGGAGGGAACAGTAGGGGGAGAGGCTCTAATCTTAAGCTAACATCTGTGTACTAATAACCAGAGACACACTGCATAACAGGCGGACAAAGCTCGTGTGTGTTGCGTGTGTGTTGCGTTTCTAGCCCCCACTCCGGTCCAGATGGCTAATGAAGACATCACGGCAGGGGAAGTGATGTCACGCGTGTTCCAGCAACATCTGTTCATCACCCGGCTGTACGAGCCGTGAAAATCACGCGCATGTTCCGTAGCATGTCACAAGTAAACAAATCATGAGCTGTCTGTAGAGTTAAACAGTCACTTCTTCCTCTCATATTGTTCCTTATGAATCCAACATTTTTAACAAACTCCGAAAACTTCATCCCCCAGCATGCAACAGTGGACCCTCCCCCCCCCCTGCTCTCTACCTAATAGAGATGTGGGCTGCCTGGATGCAGGGCTCTGTCCTGCTAAGCCCCCCAGGGTCCTCACCTTCGGTGGACATGATGTTGATGACCAGGTTGTGGCGGGCCGTCTCAAACGTGCGTCTGTTGTAGGCCGTGATCTGGAACACACGGGGATCAGGGGTCAGGGAGGAAATACACAGGCTTACTGGACGGAGAGGGAGGGACAGGTCTGAGCCACACACACAGAGACCTATAGGGCCACATACACTCAGGGAGGGGAGGTGAGGGGAAGCAGGGGGAGAGCACATTAAGCCCTCCCAGCTCTCTGGGAGTGCTGCAGCTTAGCTGTGTTCTGAACATGCGACTGCTATTAGACACAAACCAGCATTTCTCCGCCTGGCTAGTCTGCAGCACGTGGAATGTATAATGTACAATATGTTGTTTAAACTTAAGAATTAGTACGCTTGATCACATTTTAGCTCCTTTTCTAAGATGCCCCTGCTTAAGAGTCCAGATTAGGACTTAATGCGTACGCACGGTGGATGAACAAGTCTGTAACATGGTACATCAAACAAGAAAAACAACATTTTAATGTTGTCATGTTACCATGGTTAGGATACAATCCAAACAGGTCCCACACAGCTCTATTGGTGGGTTCAGGGGTCATACACCTCTATCGGTGAGGTCAGGGTTCAGGGGTTATACACCTCTATCGGTGAGGTCAGGGTTCAGGGGTTATACACCTCTATCGGTGAGGTCAGGGTTCAGGGGTTATACACCTCTATCGGTGAGGTCAGGGTTCAGGGGTTATACACCTCTATCGGTGAGGTCAGGGTTCAGGGGTTATACACCTCTATCGGTGAGGTCAGGGTTCAGGGGTTATACACCTCTATCGGTGAGGTCAGGGTTCAGGGGTCATACACCTCTATCGGTGAGGTCAGGGTTCAGGGGTTATACACCTCTATCGGTGAGGTCAGGGTTCAGGGGGTCACACACCTCTATGACGGTGGGCTTGCCGACGTGCTCGGCCGCGGGCGAGCCGTAGAGAACTCCGTCGCTGTGGGACGTTCTCTGGATGTAGCGCAGCCAGCCTGGCCGGTCTGGGTAGCCCATCAGGTTGGTGTTGAAGGTGATGGGGTCGTTACTAGAGTCACCTGGGGGAGGGGGGCAGGAGGAGAGCTGGGTGTGTGTGGGAGAAAGTTAGCTACTCTGTGTCTGTGTGTGGGTGTGTGTGAAGGTTAGCTACTGCAGACAAGGGTTGTTGAGACAGAGCTTAGGGTTAGTTCTCTAGCGGTACCTGGTTTGGGGTAGGGGGGGAACTCTCCTTTGAAGTACTCTCTCTCCAGCACGTGGACGAACAGCACGCCAGCAGACGGGTAGACGTTGCGGTCGCCATGAGACCTGGACAAGATGGTGACCACTGGAGCACAAAGAGAGGACAGAGGCAATGACCTGCAGCTCACAGGGGAGGGGGGGGTCTGTGGTTCTGTCTGTGTGTGTGTGTCCCGCTGGTCCTGTCTAGCTTCCAGGACCAGCTGAGAGGTCCAGCCACGCGTGGAGGAGAGCTGCAGCTGATCAGCTCCTTAGACATTGTGGGTCTGGGATCCTGCAGTAGGAGCCAGGGACGCACCGGAGCAGAACACTGACTGCCTGTCAACAGCAGACGAGCCGAAACACACTCTCTCAGAAACACACTCTCTCAGAAACACACTCTCTCAGAAACACACTCTCTCAGAAACACACTCTCAGAAACACACGACTCTCTCAGAAAAAGAAAACACAGCCCACACTTCTTTTGTGTGCGCATGTGCCTGCGTATGTGTGAGTCTGTGTGTGTGCCTGCTTGTGTAGGAGGACAGGCTTTGTGTTTGTGTGTGTGTGTGTGTGTGTGTGTGTGTGTGTGCAGGGACAGTGTGTCCATTCCTCTGTCCCAGCAGCGTTGACTGCATTAGAGCAGAGCTGCCTGTGTTAACTCTCTCTCCCACTCCCAGTCACACTGTGTCTATTCAGGGTGCGCTGCTGCAGCCAATCACACACTGTCTCTATTCAGGATGCGCTGCTGCAGCCAATGGCAGCCTCTCAAGATGGTTTACACAAGACGGAGCTGAAGGTGCACGTCCTGTTACTCTTTCCTCCTCCACACAAACTCTCTCTTTTTCTCCTCCTCCAGTGGGTGGGACTGGGAGCTTAATTTTTAATCACCATGGGAGAGTGGGAGGGAGGAAAGGAGGGAGGGAACTGCAGTACAGAAAGAGAGCGAGAGAGAGACTGAGCTCTCAGTGTTGCAGCCCCAGCATGCATTAGGAGCAGAGAGAGCAGAGGGAGGCAGGCCCATTATCCTGATCCTGCTTTTCAGCTGGCATCAGCATCAGCATCTTCATCATCACAATATTCATCTTCATCACCTGCCTCGTCTATACAGGACGTGCACGTTGATGCATCATCTCCTTTCAGCATCATCTGAAAGGAGAGTTTCCGAGAAGGTCCATTAAGTCTAGACCAGAGTCTCTCTCCGGTAGAGCACCTCTATGGGCAGACACCTCTCAGCTCCCTGGGAGCTGCAGGTCCAGTCCAGGCAGACCGCATCGGGGTTCACCACAGAGGTAAACAACCTCAGCGTTGAGGATTCAACCACTCCAGAACAGGGATTACCGAGATTAACATGGTGAACCAAACAGACATTACACTGTAGGTCCAGAGCAGATATAAAAGATTAATCCCAAACACGAGTGCTTCCGACGAGTCAAAAAGATCCAGCATGCAAACAAGGTAGCCGAGGTGTCTCAGTTGTAGATCAGTAAGGCCCCTTTATCAGGCGAGCCACGAGTGGCCAGATGTCATTCTGTCCCATCGGAGCCTCCTGGAGAGCAGATTAAATGGATAACGACGATCTGGCCGAGGCCTGCAGCAGGAGCTGCAGAAGCCTGGCCGTGATGTTCCAGGTGAAGGATGGAACTACACTTACATTTAGTCATTTAGCAGACGCTCTTATCCAGAGCGACTTACAGTAAGTACAGGGACATTCCCCCTGAGGCAAGGGTGAAGTGCCTTGCCCAAGGACACAGCATCAGTTGGCATGACTGGGAATCGAACTGGCAACCTTCGGATTACTAGCCCGATTCCCTCACCGCTCAGCCACCTGACTCACCCTAGAGGTGAAGCAGGCCTCGTTCCTGGTAGGACCCAGCTGAGCGTGACAACCCTGTGGTCTGTGATTGGTGCTGACGGCTGCATCACACGTGCAGCTAGAAGAAGCTGCTCTCAAACCCAGGAGAATAATGGGATCTTCCAGCAGATTGGGAGTGGGGGGGGGGAATCAATTTATTCTTATTTAACAGCCTTCATTCTGAATGCAAAAGCAGGCTTCTCTTAAACTCTGCCAGGACCAACCGCACAGCCCATGGGGAGGAAAGAAGGGGGGGGGGGGGTCAAGTATTGACCATTCATCCCTCAGCCCGTAATGTGGTTTTCAGTGATTAACATACCACCCCCCCGCCCGTCCTCATACCACAGATGAGACGACCCAGATGGTCTGCCCCACCAGTCCACAGTCTGTTCCTAAGGGACCCGGGGAGGCAGATGAGGCTAAGCTAAGCTAGTGTGTAAAAACAGCATGAGATCTGCTGAAGCCCAGGCAGACTGGAGGTGGTGAACGCCCCTTTCTAATGCATCACCTATTAACAGTTAATGCTAAACTCTTAACCGCAACCTAATCCTAGGGGATATGAAACACAACTCTACGCACACACACACACCTTATGCACACACACACACCTTATGCACACACACTACACTGTTACCTACATGTAAAGGGATAATACTCTCTCTCACAAGACATTAAACCATTTAGTCTTTCACCTACAAACACTCTTACTTTCATGCGAACACAGTCTTAACTTACACACACACACACAGTGGCTCGATGTGTCCAGATGACTAACAGGCCCAGACCCAGTGTTAGGAATGGCTAACTGTGTGTTCTGGGTTTATGATGTGACCTTGGACCAGCCTGTCCAGTCTGAGGAGTGATCTCCTAATAATGCCATCGGCAACGACCGCAGAGGTACTGAGGGGGGAAACTCGGTGGACCTTGTCCCTCCAGTGAGAAGCTCGACAGGGGAGAGGGAAGGAGAGGTGTCCTCTGGTTGTGTTGAATCAGCGCTCTGGCTTTTTCTTTCTCTTTCCTTCCTGTCAGGAATGTAGGCTGGTGCTGGGGTGAGCACAGCAGGGTCTCTCTCTCTCTGGCTTAGTGGTTAGAGACTGGTCTGGGCGCTACTCTGGGGAGGATCTACCACAGCTGGAAGTGAAACTGTCTGCCTGATGGCAGAGGCTGGAGGTAGTCTGGATGGATGTCTGTGTCTGATGAAAGCCAAGCTCAACTTGACTGAGGTAAACACTAAATTAACGTTTTTAAACATTTAATTCACTTAGAAGCCATTTTAATCCAAAGCAAATCGTTTCTACACACTGAGGAAATTGAATTATTGTGTTACTGCGTTGTTATTCAAACAGATGTTACAGTTGCTGAGCTATGAGGGTTCAAATTCAAAAACAGTGCCGCGTCAAACACGGGTTAGACTGTAGCACAGCAAGTCGGTAGGTTGCAAATAATAAGTCTCAGACTTCACAGAAAGCAGGTTCCACTCACGGACAATGCTTCTGTTAATAGGGATTTGGCGAACTGCTTGAGCTGTCACTGTGTTATCACATGGAGTGGGTCAGGAGGCACAAAGACCTGTAGCACCTCACACCGGCCGCCCCCACTCACCATCTGCCGGGGGAAAAGACCCCAGACTCCAGCCCCTGGGAGGCTGAATGGGGCTGGTCTCCCCAGAGGAATCCTCATGTTTGGCTGTTGACGAACTCACAAAGCAAACTACCGAGGCGACTGAGAAAGACGTGACAGTTGGATATTAGATGTTATCTCTTATGTACAATACCAAATTCCAAAACTAATACATTTGTGGGTTATTCCAGAGCTATTCTAAGAGAAAATACGTAGCTGGCCTACCTGCGCGGTGTTAACAGTACAGTATGACCGGAATGCGCCAATTCCGGTTAATTGGTTGAGTGCCTACTCAATCAATATCCAGTTTGTTGACAAAACTGTTTAAGTTACATAGCTACATTAATTACATGGTTTGCCTTAGTCTACAGTGTTATCAGCCTGAGTGCGGCTTCGTTTATGAATACTGTGTTGTATAGGCCTACGAATATTCATAGCTAATCACCTGGCCCGAGCATCCAAATCGCTTTGGTAACAATGGTGTAATAATCCAGAATAAAAATGCGAGCAGCTAGCTAGCTAATAAAAGATGGATAAAAAATGCCCAATCAAAAGGTAAACATAACAAGCTATATTATTATGTCCAGAGAGAATTCTTATAAGTTTTGGGGAAAAGAAAGGAATAGCGTTTTCCAAGCTAGATTCCCAAATAACGGGCCACCGCTACAGCTAATTTTTTCCATGACTCAAAGAAGGAAAGATTGAGCTTGCTAGCGCTAGTTTACAGCTAGCAGCCACGCTAGCATGCCATACATTACAAACCACATACATTTCTGCCATTCCAAAACAATACATACCCACAGACAGCCATACGACCACAAAAGAAGCGTCCATGTTGAACCCAATAGCCGTCAATTGCACATTTAAAATGTTTTTCTTCTAATCGCTAAGGGTTTGACAGCCATAACAAGCATCCCTTCTCTGCATTCCTCTCCCCGCCTCCTCGTTTTCCAGTAGCGCTTTGTGGGAGCAGCTAGCAAGCTGTCATTGGTTGGGGACAGTGGAAACATCTGGCGCAGATGCTGCAGGAAATATATAGGCTGTCAAACTTAAACCTGTGGCAACGAAGCCGCTGAATCGGGCAACGCCTTGCCTTCAATCTTCTGGGATGCGATCTTCTCCCAGACTTTTGTTAAGATATTATGTTTTCTCCGTTACACCAGTGCACTGGTGTAACGGAGACATATATTGCCATCCATGGATGCCAATATATCCTACATAAACACTGAATGTCTCACACACTTTCCAAAGAATATCTCGTGTTCCCTAGCTATCACTGTAAAAAGCATGTACATTTCGATCAATGACCCCCTTGCAGCGTGTTTAACGTGTGTCAATCAATACCTATTCTCTTGCCCCTCTGCACCCTCTACACACCCCCTTCACACTCACAGAGGGCAGTCGAGGGGTCTATTAAAACCTTAACCCCCCACATACACACTCTACAGAAGACAGATGCTTATATTCTAGCTCTTTGCTCTCCAAAACAGTTGAGCTCATCAAAAGGATCGTAAAGATGTCCCTAAAATCATCCTAAAACGTATTGCTCCTCCTCTGCTGTTTTGAACCCAAAACAGCATGCTGAACAAACCAACCTGCCCACCCCTATGTTAAACATCGTAATTTTGCAAGGAACTGCCTTCCGTAAAGCACAAAACATTGCCAGTACACCCCAAAAATACACCGTACAGCCCCCTGGGTACTGTGTGTGAATTGGCGAAACAGCTGATGGTCAGAAAAACAAGCCATTCCTCTTCTGTTCTGCTGTTTAAGCATTCTGCCCTGAATCCCCGTTTCCCCCAGAGCTCGACAAACCGAGTCTGTTCTCTCATTCATTCACTCACTGCACTGACGACCTACAAGATCTTAACTTCCCCTTTTTATCCACCACGTCCAACATATCACGAGTAGACCTGTACCTCCAATGTAAGAGAACAACTTCTGGCCTACAGTGCAATTCTTTAGACTATTTCGGGGCCAGAATGACGAAACAGAAACCATTTAATCACATTGGTAACATATTATTGGACACCTTTACAATGTTGTCTTTATTTCAAGCCTTCGTCACATGGCACAGCCAGCCCAGCAAGCTCAGGGTTGGTTAGTTAGACTTTTGATCTGGTTTGATGTTCGTTATCGGATAGCTATACGGCATCTAGGCCTAGTCTTTGAAATTAACTGAGACAAGAGGAGGACAATAATGGCAGGATTCTGCATGAATAACATATGAATTGCAACACTGATAGCCTACGGTGTGTGTGTCTGTGTTTGTGATCATGTATAAGGTTTACTAAAATAATCTTTCAAATATTCACAAAATAACTAGTAGGCCTATTCCCCCGCTTGCTCGCAGTTCTGCTTGATAAAGCAAGTGAAGTTATTGTGTGCTGGTATTTGTGCTAGAATGCAGTTCACGAGAACCCCCCTCCAAGCAGATTACCGGACCAAACCATTGCCACGATAATATCCTGCCACATGTGTGTGCCCTTTATAAAGCCTCGACATTCGCAACATAGGGCCGTATTTATTTGTACTGGGTGTGAAAATGACATGGGACGGCGTAGTATTACAAAATGTGCAACTGCACACATCTCAACTGACGGGATGGCTTCAGCGTCAACACCCCTATTGTGCGAATGGCAGCATCATCCACTGACTGCAATGGCGTTGTAGCGCTGTGTAGACCCCGGTTTGCAGGACCGAATGTCTCATTAAGGCGACACAATACTGGACTTCTATAACTGCCTTGGATGGAAATGATTTATGCGAATGGAAATTTACAACAAAAACGTTTTTCTACTGTGAATTAACTTTTGGATTATGCAAGTGTTTGGTCTTTCATCAAATGAAACCGAAGCAATGAATGTAAGTCACTCTTTTGTTTTGTAAGAGACATTGAAGGCTGCACGAGCAGGTTGCCTCAGTGTGGCAACTGCCAACTTCTGCTTCCTCACTGTTTCAAACTACCAGAAGCAGTAATGTGCCTCTGAAAAATCATAAAAGGAAATGAATTACCGTGCAACATTACATCCAATCTAAAATGGGGCTGTCAATCTTGTGCGGTTGAAGATGTGTTTTCGGTTCATTCCGCACGATGTATCGAGTTGAAGCTGTATGTTTCAGGTTACAGTTTTATCTATTGCATCTTGAAGTTTGTTTTTACCGTTTGCATTGATTGCAACACGCACCTGTTCACTTAAAATTACACCGATTAATATTTACATCTCGTGCATTTCGTTGATTGCGTCGTGAAGCATCACAAATAAAGCAAGCTGGCATCAACTGCTGGCTGCATCTGTTTATTTTTCACGACATTGCTTAAAGACATACCCAAATATATTTCGATGCAAAGCCTATAGGTTAGTATTTATAGATTAACGTATAATCACCTGGCAGTGTTATGCCTTTTCATTTACCAAAACAATAATACAACCCAACTCTGTATTATGTGTAAACTCAATGTATTGTGGTGTCAAGTGTTTCGATTTCTCTGTAATGTCGGATTATAGACAGATATTTCTGTAGTGGAAACATGTTTCTGAAGCGGTAGAACAGCAGCGAGCAAGCGAGCTTGTTTTGAGCCGACCTTCGGTCTTCCGTACTGTTAATCTGGATGATGATTGTGCAGAATATAGCAGGGGTACTCCGGTGGAAGGTCAGCCTCACACTTAGCTAAGCCTCGTCACAAATTCAACACATTTATTTGAAAATAGTTTCAATGGAAATCTGCCATCAATGATTTGATGTGTCGTTGACATCTGTTGTTTCATTCAGATGATTGTTTCAGGTCATTGTTAAGCATGAACTTCATACTTCTGTGCTTGAATTTTGATTACGGAGAGTTAACCCAGCTTTCCGCACCGCAAGCATCATCAACATTAGGATAAGCTTTTAGAGAGCAATTGCCCGTTACATTTAGTGCACTTGTCTTAAGAGCTTTTATGAAATTGCCAATGGACTGCCTCTGAGTGATGTTGTTTCATGAAGTGTCCTTTATAGCCGGTAACCGAAATTATCTCATCTTCCTGAGCTAACCCAAACATCTCATGCTCTCCGGCAGGTGTGGAGGGGTTAGGAGCAGCTGTTTAAGCACACCAGGTCACAGGACGTTCACCACTACCGGGCCCCGGTAGTCGAGATGAGGGCCGTGCGATGCTGAGATCCTCCCCAAGTCTGACGCCATCATGCTGAAGACGGAGGCCTCGGGGGAGAGGAGCACCCTGCGGAGTGCCTCCCCCCATCGCAACGCCTACCGGGCTGAGTTCCAGGCCCTGAAGAAGGCGTTCGACCAGCCCCGGGCGGAGGCCCCGCCCAAACCCAGGGGCCCGGAAGGGGCCCGGCAGCCCCGGGGTCGCCAGTATGGGGCCCACGTCAGTCGTATCAAGGACATGTTCATGCAGATGACCTCGGAGGGGGTCCCCGCGGCCCCCAAGACCCCCAAGGGCCCGGAAGAAGCCACGCCCCAGAAGATGACGAAGCCGACCAACTTCATCAACAAATCTGATGGCTCCGTCATCAAGCTGCAGCACAGCGTGTCCGCGGAGCGAATTGCCGGCGGCGCCGGCGGCTCCAAGTTCTCCGAGACCCGGAAGCTATTTGAGCAGCAGTCCCGTGACGCATCCCAGTCGCCCGTCTACTCGTACGGCCGCGACAAGAGGGGCTCCCACGAGCACCTGGACGAGTGGCGGGGCCCGCGCTCCAACCGGGGCAGCACGGACTCTCTGGACTCCCTCTGTTCCAGGACCGAGGCCTCGTCTCCCACCGTCAGCCAGCTGAGCGCCGTGTTCGAGAACGTCGACCACCTCAGCCAGGGGGCGCGGGTCAGGAGGGGCTACGGCGGCCGCGGGCTCTACTCCCCCGACGGCTCGCACCGCCACGGTGACCTCAGCGAGGACGACTCGCGACAGTCCCCGGTACGAGGACTCAGGAGCCGCGTGGGAGGCGGGAAGTTCCCCAGGTCCTCGTCGGAGGAGGACCTCCTGAGCCCCAGCCCTCTGGTGGAGCTGAAGCCTGACCCCCTGCGAGAGCAACCCCAGGAGAGAGGCACGATGGCTGGGGAGGGCAAGCAGGGCGAGAGGGGGGGTCTGGATGGCAGGATCACCGCCAACGGGACTCAGATCAACGGATCCTGCGAAGAGGAGAAACCGACTGAATCCTTGAAACCCACCGTGGAGGACAAAGTTGTTCCCCTGGCCTCGCGACCCTCGAAAGACACCGCCGATGGGGGTGAGACTCCCAGTAAGGTCCCAGACACCCCAGGCAGGGCAGACAGGGAACCCCAGACGGAGGCTGAGGTTCCTGGGGAGAAGCAGACCCCGTCACCCCCAGAGGACCAGGCTGAGGAAGGCCAGGAGGAGTACAGAGGGAACGAGAGGGTGATCTTCAACGCGGACGGAGACGCCTGTTACCAGGGCTGGGGGGAGAGCTGCACTGACCCAGAGGATGACCTCTACGGGGACGAGGACGAGGATGTCGTCTACGACCCCGGCGCCGACCTCACGGAGATTCCCGGGCTGCCTGAGGAGGACCACAAGGAAATCCCCCCCAGCAGGAAGATCCGCTTCAGCACTGACCCCATGATGGTGAGTGAGGCTGGGTTTCAGTCACACGCCCCAGGGCAGGGGTGTCCAGTCTTGGTCCTTGGGGTCCGCCGTCCTGTATGTTTTTGATGTTTCCCTGCTCCAGCACACTTGATTCTAATGGATGGGTTGTTGAGTCAGGTGTGCTGGAGCAGGGAAACATCGAAAACATTCAGGACGGCGGACCCCGAGGACCAGACACCCCTGCCCTGGGGCGTACCATTTGGCTACGGTACATCTGATTCACACAACAGTGGTCTCTGCTGGTAGTCTTGTTGGGCCGAGTTGTGTGCCTTTGAAGGTGCACTTCTTCTTGTAGGACCTCAAAAGTGTGTTATGAGTGTGTCGTAAGGGTGTTATGTAGTATTGACTTGGACATTTTTATACGTTCTTGAGATCACATTCAGGTTAAATGAGTTATGTTGAACAATGTAGAACAATGATATATATATATATCACAGCAACCTGCGAAGGTTCCACCTTTCCTTACAACAAGCAGCCACCGTGTTTTCACCATGCGGTGCTGTGGGGTCAGAGGCTCTGCCCTCTGGGGTGTGTACGGTCTGCCCCAACACAACATCTGTCCCTAAGCCTGGCTGGCTCCAAGCCCAGACTCCAGCCCGGGTCCAGACCCGCTTCTCCCCTCCCACCCCTCAGCCAGCCCCGGTCTGACAGCTCAGGCAGCCTGGTTTACCTTCCTCAGTCAGGCTTTCAGAATCAGACTCTAAATCAGCTTTATATATATGTATACACAAACAAGGAATTTGGCTTCAGTTATACACATTGATCTCTGGGTACTCGCACAGAAATAAGATAATATTTAGAAAAGAACACAGGCGGGTAGACTGAGCAAGTAAAGATAACAAATAACAGATTTGTTAATCAAACATGAGTTCAGGGCAGCCGGTATTTACCCGGGGTTTGTCAGAATCAGTTTGTCAGTGATACCTACAAGAGAAAGTCCCCAAAAAATCCATCCAGACTCACAGCCCTGTCTCCTGCTGAAGGAGATACAGCCCAGGGGGCTTCCGTGGGGTTTGGACTCCACACTGTGTGAGGGGGTGTGTGTCTGTGTACCCTGTGTGTGAGTGTGTATGTGTACCCTGTGTGTGAGTGTGTATGTGTACCCTGTGTGTGAGTGTGTATGTGTACCCTGTGTGTGAGTGTGTATGTGTACCCTGTGTGTGAGTGTGTATGTGTACCCTGTGCGTGTGTGTGTGTGAGAGAGTGTGTGTTTGTGCGAGTGTGCCTGTGTGCCTGTGTACCCTGTGTGTGTTGCCCCTCCCACAGTATTTTCCCATGGGGATCAGAGAGGGTAATTGCTGTGTGTTGTCAGTTGTCAGATAGGGCTTCCTATTGTTTCCTGTGCTAATTCCTGAGGAATGCCTGCCTGCCTGTCATGATCTGCCCTGAGCACCCTAACATACACCAGCTCATCTCAGAGATCAAGCATCAGATGATAGGAGACTATGGCCAGAGATTACCAAGATACAGACAATGCATTGCATCATTTTCCAAAGGATGAATTATGCATCTGTTTTCAAACATTTGAACACCCTGCATATTTGTTGTTACGGATGACAAGTTGAAAGGATTCAGAAATCCCTTCAACCAATTCAGATTATAACAAACATATATTTTTATATTCATCATTTATCTCCTTTTTTTAATCATGGATGTTTTCCACTTTATCTACTGACCTAGAGAAACACCATACAAACATTTATATCTTTATGAGGATTTTGTGTGTGTGTGTGTGTGTGTGTCATGGTTATGTCTACACATGTTTGCTTGCTTGTGCAATGTGATTGTGCTCGGTTGTGTAAAGACTAGACCATAAGGACTGCATTATTCTGAAGAAAAGGTTCAGAGGAGTGTGTGTGGGATTAGAGTTAACGCAAACATTCCCAGAGTTGATATAGATCCTATTAGCATGCAGTAATGAAGCAGAACTATTACCCTAGTTATTTTAGAGACACGTGACGTTGATTCGCTAATGCTCCTCATATTCTCACACACACACACATGCACACACACACATGCAAGCACAGTTAACACTTGTGTGGGTATGTGTGGCTTGATCCTGATCAGGTGCATACACCGGATTAAACATATTAGGTCACTCTAAGAAGGTGATCATATTCTTCGAATTCCATAATCAGATCATACGCCCGGGGTACATCTGAACTGTTTGACTGATTAGCTAGGTAAGAGTAAGTCTCACCAGACCTTGGGTACATTTGAACTGTCTGACTGGTTAGCTAGGTAAGAGTCTGGCCTCTATGTCAGTTTTATTTAGCGACTCAGCTGTTGACTGATAGAGGATTGAAACTGGGCTGCTGTTTAGGTAGGTCTGTTTTGTCGACCAAGTGTCTTCCTTCCCCTAACCTCTGTAATTAGAATATTGAATGTGGGACGTATACTCCAGTAAACATGACTCAGTGCCTCCATAGGTAGAGGAGACTGAATACTGCTTCACAGCCGAGGAGAAATATTGAAGGACTTCAGGCCTCTGTTTTGTCTGCATAAAGGTTCTGCCTTGTGCTCATTAATTGTATGGAATATTCAGCAGTCTTTTGTGCTCTGCTCTAACAGGCTCTGCTCTGCTGTAACAGGCTCTGCTCTGCTGTAACAGGCTCTGCTCTGCTCTAACAGGCTCTGCTCTGCTGTAACAGGCTCTGCTCTGCTGTAACAGGCTCTGCTCTGCTCTAACAGGCTCTGCTCTGCTGTAACAGGCTCTGCTCTGCTGTAACAGGCTCTGCTCTGCTCTAACAGGCTCTGCTCTGCTGTAACAGGCTCTGCTCTGCTGTAACAGGCTCTGCTCTGCTCTGCTCTAACAGGCTCTGCTCTGCTGTAACAGGCTCTGCTCTGCTGTAACAGGCTCTGCTCTGCTCTAACAGGCTCTGCTCTGCTGTAACAGGCTCTGCTCTGCTGTAACAGGCTCTGCTCTGCTGTAACAGGCTCTGCTCTGCTGTAACAGGCTCTGCTCTGCTCTAACAGGCTCTGCTCTGCTCTAACAGGCTCTGCGCTATGCTGCTCTGTTTTAGGCTTCTCTGGTCTCTTCTCCTCAAAAATATTTTACCCAATTTTTTTAAAGGTTTAAAAGAATATATCTAAACAAAGTTTAGGAATAATTTTTCCCGCATGTGTGGGAAATATTTTCGGGAAAAAGTTTAGGAAATAGTTTTTCGTGTGTGAAAAAAACATTTGGAAAAAAGTTTCCTAAGGTTGAAACAATATTTTTGAAAAAATATTTTCCATCATTGATGAGTACTCTCCTGTACTCTACTGTACTCTATTGTACTGCCCCCCTTCGCCTCCACCGCTTCCTAACACACACACAACTCTCTCACACACACACACACTGGTACAACCACACACAGGCTAGTCTGTCCCGCCCCTCGCCTCAGAGGAGAACAGTCAGCGTTCTGTGTTTTGTTCTGGTGAGAGAGACAAACCCAGACCTGGTCCCTGAGTTCACCCGCACGAGAGCAGCTCCACCCCGGCCCTGAGGAGCGAGGAAGTAACAACAGAAATGTTGCTGCTCCATCTTAAACTTGAGGTCCTCCCCCTCCCACCCCCACCCCCCTCTTGTGTTGTTACCCCCCTCATTGTTCTGGGGGGCGGATGAGGGGGGTGAACCAGTCCAGTAGGCCCTGCTTTTAAAACCTTAATTCTTGTTGGATTTTCGTTCCGGATGCTAGCTGCCCGGGCGGTCAAAGCTGGCGTGTCAGCTTATGGAACGTGAACATACACTCTCCACAAAGATGCGGCGATTAAAGATTAGATTAGATTGAAGATTAGTTGACGGTCCTGCTTGTTCGACCCCTGACCTCAGTGGTTACATAGAACAGTTACACACGACTGTATATGTCGACCCAACCCTCTCTACAACCCTAGTCTTTCTGCATCTGTATGGAGCACCATGTGAGCCAGCCGTGTCATCCAAGGACTTTTCTTTATTGTGGATGCTGTCCTCTCTCTGGTTCTGTAACTGTCCTCTCCTCCTCTCCTCCTCCCCTCCTCCTCTCCTCCTCCCCTCCCCTCCCCTCCTCTCCTCCTCCCCTCCTCTCCTCTCCTCCTCCTCCTCCCCTCCTCTTCTCCTCCTCCTTCTCCTCCTCCCCTCCTCTCCTCTCTTCCTCTCCTCCTCCCTTCCTCTCCTCCTCCTCTCCTCCTCCCCTCCTCTCTTCTCTCTGGCTGTATAAACACATTTACAGGCTCTTGATTGAAACACTGTGGCTGGCTGGAGGGATCAGTTTCACCCTCCTGGGCTGCGTCTCCACATCCTAATAGAATGAAGCGGATGTGAAGGACTGCTGGGTCGGTGGACGTTCCACTGATTCAGTAACGGTTCCCCTCCTCCACCCCTCCTCCTCCCCTCCTCCACCCCTCCTCCTCCCCCCCTCCTCCACCCCTCCTCCTCCCCTCCTCCACCCCTCCTCCTCCCCTCCTCCACCCCTCCTCCACCCCTCCTCCTCCCCTCCTCCACCCCTCCTCCTCCCCTCCTCCACCCCTCCTCCACCCCTCCTCCTCCCCTCCTCCACCCAGCACCTCGTTCTCATGTCCGGGAGTCCAGGGTGGAGGCTGTCCTCTCTGGGCTGGGTGGAGGATGAGGGGAGCAGGGAGAGGTGTGTGTGTGTGTGTATACAGGGCCTCAGGCTGGGTTTTGGAAGCCCCTTGTTCCCTGGTTGATAAGATAATGGTGTCTAAGTGGCCCCTGAATAGTCGACTCTCATAACAGTGTTCTGCTGTGGGGTTTCCTCCTTGGGTGATAATACACCGTGTGATTATGCTATGATACTATACTATTATACCATCATGCCCTCGTGTATATATGTGTGTACGTGTATATATGTGTGTACGTGTGTGTGTGTGAGAGAGGCTGACATCATCAGAGGCTGTGAGGCTTGTGTCTGAGATGCTCTAGGCTCTGCTAGACAGAGAGGAGCCGCGTTGAGGCAGCCTCACAGACCAGACCTCCACGCTGGCACGTAGTCCCCATCCCCCTGAAGACCTGTCACACTTTCAGCCGGAGAAATGTCTCTGAGAACCCCAAACTCATTTGACACTCTTTAAAAGACAACAGTCGCTTGTAGCTTTTTGTCTTGCAGTGAGAGGTTAGCGAGCGGAATGTTATTGTAACCCACAGAGCTAGCGGTCCTGTGTCTCTCCCCTCAGATGAACTCTAATTCTCCTCCCCCAGCTTTCTTTCTCTCTCCATCCCTGTCTCTCTCTGTCTCCTCCATCTCACCCACTCCCCTTCACTCTACCTCTCTCCTTCATTTGTCTTTCTCTCCCTCCCTCCCTCTCTATCTCTCTTTCTTCATCTCTCCATCTCTCTCTCCTCCATCTCTCCTTCTTTCCCTCCCTCCCTCCCTCCCTCCCTCCCTCCCCCCCCCCTCTCTCTCTCTCTCTCTCTCTCTCTCTCTCTCTCCTTCTTCATATCTCTTCTTCTTCATCTCTAAAGCTTGCCAGCGTTGCCATCAAACTGATAATTACCCAGAGTGTGACTGGGTGTAATGGGTCGGAACCAAGCTTGATGAGGAGCAGGATGATGGCGCTGGGCCGCTGCGTGCGCTGAGACGGCGTGTCAGTCCCTCTCTCCCGCCTGCGTCGTGGTAACGACCGAGTCTGACCAGTTGATTTTGAGGTTGTCATATTCAGCTACTTTGAAGACCCCAACTGCTGTTATTACACAACTGGGCCTTCCTCGTGGTTACGTACGGAACACAGGACTCTCTTCTGAACACGGAGCCCCAGACACAGATGTCATGTGGGCGTTTCCTGTTTCCTGTTCAGGGGGAACCGAGGTCTGGCTGAGTGGCAGGGATTCTCCTCCTTATGACTGTCAACACCCTCAAACGTCAGAAACACTGTGTGGGTTCTGTGGTAGCTTACGTACACGTGTGTGTGTGAGTGTATGTGTGTGAGAGAGAGAGAGATGGTCCCAGTGTGTGTATTATTCATAGGCTGAGGTTTCTGTGTTCTGGTTGAGGGTGCCACCTGAGCTTGTCCATGGCTGCATTTTTAACGATGCAGGAAAGAGGAGCCCATCTTGTGGTTTGGGAGACCGCACCCCGTCAAAGCCCCGCCCCCTTGCTTAGTTTAGCATCAGGATGCTAACTTAGTTTAGCAGGATCTAGTTTAACATTCAGTGTAGTTGCGGCCAATGCTAACTCATGCCAGCACATGCTAGCAGGGAATACCCTACCCTTGAGGGCTCTCACATTTACAAGACACATTCGATTCTACAGCCCTCTAACAACCAGCCATTTGTCATCATCACGAGCAGTGTCACACACACACACACACACATTGAACACACATATTATGTGTAACCACATGGAATGAAGAGAGCTATTGTTGACATCCCCTGAGTTGTTTAGTCTGTGTTGTTTACCCAATTACTTCTGACACATGCACACACATACATGCACACACATGCACACACACACATGCACACACACACACATGCACACACACACACATTCCGATGGGCCCACATGGGCAGTGTTGTGGGTGAGAGTGATTGTCCCAGGGCCCAGGGCCTGCGCTGCATTCATCGGCTGGTGAGACAGCCCACAGTGAGCAGGGAGTTCATGAAAAAGACAGCCTGGTACAATGACCACTTCCTGGTACAATGACCACTTCCTGGTACCAGCTAGCAAAATAAGATACAAAGGTTTGTCTGTCTCTCAAAACCGAAATGCATGTGTGTGTGAGTGTATTTGAATGGAGCTTGTGTGTGTTGTGTTGAGTGTGTGTGAGTGTAAGTACGGAGTTGTGTTGTGTGTGTTGTATTGAGTGTGTGTGTGTGTCTGTGCGTTTGTGAGGAACGTGGCCACAGGTATGTGAGGGAATTCTAATGAGCTCAGTTGTCGCAGTGTAGACAGCACGCCCCTGTGTGTGTCTGTGTGTGTCTGTGTGTGTGTGTGTGTCTGTGTGTGTGTGTGTTGGCTGTGTGTGTGGGTGTGTGTGTGTGTGTGTGTGTGTGTTGGCTGTGTGTGTGTGTGTGTCTGTGTGTGTGTGTGTGTGTGTGTGTCTGTGTGTGTGTGTGTCTGTGTGTGTGTGTGTGTTGGCTGTGAAGGTAGAGCTCTGCGGGGCCACTGGGTGTGAGCCAGGAGGCAGGCTGCTAGCCCCGCCCTCTCCCTGGCCCCGCCCCATCCCTGGCCCCGCCCCATCCCTGGCCCCGCCCCATCCCTGGCCCCACCCCCTCCCTGGCCCCAGTCGCTTCCATGAGGGTGCTGGCACCCTCGCCGCCACGCCAAAGGGCCGTTTAATGCGATTAGCGGCGGTTGGCCTGGCACTAGCACCCGGCGGCCATTCTGGCTCTCAGAGACACCCCCCTCTCTCTCTTCTGCTGTCTTGATCCCTCTCTCCCTTCCTCTGATTTCTCTTACCCCCCTTTCTCCCTTCCCTCCTCCTCCCTCCCTCTCTCCCCCCTCCCCCGTGGCTCCAAGCCCCCCGGCCCATCCTCAGACTGCCCTGAGAGAGAAGGCAGTCAGATGTGATTTGGCTAAAGGGGAGATCATCATATGAATACTGAACAGTGGTGGCCATGCCTGCTGTCTCTCTCTCTGTCTCTCTCTCTCTCTCTCTCTCTCTCTCTCTCTCTCTCTCTCTCTCTCTCTGTCTCTCTCTCTCTCTCTGTGTCTGTCTCTGTCTGTCTCTCTCTGTCTCTAGCTGTCTCTCTCCTTCTGTCTGTCTCTCCTCCCTCTCTCCACAGCCTCATACAGTATCATACATAAAAGTGGAAGGAGATCTTACTAAATACTGCACCGAACTCTCCCTCTGCGCCGACTGGGAAACCAGCTACACATTTCATATATATTTCAGCAGCAAAAAATATATGTAAATATTTCAGCAGAAAAGTACTCTTATGCCAGTCCAGACCAACCCCCTTTGCCAGCACTAACAAGTTCTCTGAAGTTCTGCTCATTCGCTTAGAACAGAACCCAGCAGGGGGAGGAGTGAAGCCTTAAAACTGCTGCTTAAATAACTCCCACTGCATTTAGAGCATTAGTTATCGAACCTGCTGGAGGGACTGCTAGTCTGGAGAGAGAGATGGAGGGAGGCAGGAGAGGATGGAGGGAGAGATGGAGGGAGGCAGGAGAGGATGGAGAGAGAGATGGAGGGAGGCAGGAGAGGATGGAGAGAGAGATGGAGGGAGGCAGGAGAGGATGGAGAGAGAGATGGAGGGAGGCAGGAGAGGATGGAGAGAGAGATGGAGGGAGGCAGGAGAGGATGGAGAGAGAGGGGGGTGCTGCTGATGAAAAGGAGATTATAAAAAGGCGATCAGGAGGGGAAAGTTGTTCAATGCAGCAGTGGTGAGATGGAGAGAGACACAGGTAGAGAGAGACGCGGAGAGAGAGACAGAGACAAAGAGAAGTAGAGAGAGACAGAGAGAGGGAGAGAGAGACAGAGAGAGGTAGAGAATGATACAGAGAGTGATAGGGAGATGGTGTTGTGAGGAGAGAAGTGTGTGTTTTCCTACCAAGTATCCGCCCCCAGCAGCAGTAGAGGTCATGGTTTGAACGGGAGCAAGCGTACGACCCTCTCACGCCCCAGCGAGCGGGCTGACAGGATTGGAAGTGGCGGCGGCGATGCAGAGGGATGGGCGGTGCCGTGAGCTGATTGGTCGGTATTGAGTGCAAGGACCCTGTATGGATCTCCCGCACGCAATGTTCCTGAGGCGTTGGCCAATCAAGTCCCAGATCTGGGGCAGCAGTGTTGTGCACTTGTTGACTCCCTGCCAGTAGGGGAGAGAGGTTAGAAAACATGAACGTTTACAGTAAACACAACATGTCTGAACTTCCTGTTATAGAACGTGTGTGTGTGTGAACACGTTTCCCGTTATTGAAAGTGTTTGTGAACAAGCTTCCAGTTCTAGCACGTGTATCTGACTAGGGTTCCTGTTCTAGAAGGTGTATCTGACCAGGGTTCCTGTTCTAGAATGTGTATCTGACCAGGGTTCCTGTTCTAGAAGGTGTATCTGAGCAGGGTTCCTGTTCTAGAACGTGTATCTGAGCAGGGTTCCTGTTCTAGAAGGTGTATCTGAGCAGGGTTCCTGTTCTAGAAGGTGTATCTGACCAGGGTTCCTGTTCTAGAACGTGTGTCTGAGCAGGGTTCCTGTTCTAGAAGGTGTATCTGAGCAGGGTTCCTGTTCTAGAAGGTGTATCTGAGCAGGGTTCCTGTTCTAGAATGTGTATCTGAGCAGGGTTCCTGTTCTAGAAGGTGTATCTTAGCATGATTCCTGTGTGTCCTCTGCCCCCAGGTGTTCAACACCTACTGCAACGAGGACTACGACCGCAGGAACGAGGAGGTGGACCCTGTGGCGTCCTCGGCAGAGTACGAGCTGGAGAAGAGGGTGGAGAAGCTGGAGCTGTTCCCCGTGGAGCTGGAGAAAGGTGGGCGGAGGAGCCGCCATGGCAACACCGCCATGGCAACACCCAATCAATAAAGCAATAAATCAAACTTTATTTATACAGCGCATTTAATACCAGGAGACAACACAATGCCCTTCACAGAGTGGGAAAGGGGTGGGTGACCAACACTTATGTTTGACACACATTTTCCAGAAGGAAGCAAAAACAGCCACAAGCAATGTCACAGAGGGCTTCACGTACGCCCTTAGAACTGTACCTAAACCGACCTAAACTCCAACCTCTTAAGGTTGGAGCTCTTAACCACCCTTACCCCACTTACTAGTGTGTAGCGAGCTGCTAGTGCCTAGCTCCCCTGAGAGCTGTACACAGGACGCTCCAGAATCCCCCCCCCCCACATCGCAGGTCTTCTGGCCTCTTACGTAATCCCAGAGTGGCTCCTGGATTATTGGTGTGGAGCGGAGAGAGGTGTTCTAATCCCAGGGAGGCTCCCCAGGACATGTTTCTGTCCAGCCCTGCAGATCGATCTCTGGGTCCATTTATGAATCAATGAGCCCTCCATCCGGCCATCCATCTGGCCGTAATCTGCCCATCCTGGTACCAGAGCCTCCCAGTTAATGTGTGAGGTTAACAGGGGTATTATTGATGGAAATGTTCACACACTCACCCTGATACACACACACACACACATCCTGACTGTTATGTATGTGTGCTTGTGTGTAAGTAAGACTTTATTTATATAGCACATTTCATACAAGAATTGCAGCTCAAGGTGCTTTACATAAAATCAATAAAAACAATAATACAAGTGATAAACAATTCAAACAAAAATAAAAATCCCAATAAGATCTCTGTTCAAGAGAGAAACCAACTTTAAACATGCATCTTAAAAGTAACAATAATATAATTAATAAAAGTAGGAAAACCCTTTTGAGATAAAATTAGTTAAATGCTTCGGTAAAAAGGTAGGTTTTAAGCTGTCTTTTAAAAATGTCTAGAGTGTTTGCTTCCCTAATATTTATGGGTAATTTGTTCCATAGTTTT
>NC_085037.1:13213022-13260522 GCF_963692335.1 Osmerus eperlanus
CAGGAAGCGACAACCCTGCTTCCTGTCAGCCATGACACCCGATGTTCCCCACAGAGGGAACATCTCCCTGCTCTGTCCTGAGGAGGGGACATGGATGGAAGGTGTTCCAGTCAGAGAGCAGGCTGAATGTAGGTCTGGGAAACGAAGACCAGTGAAGAATATTTGATTAGATAGTTACTTTGCGAAGTGGCTAGTAAATACAGACTGTTCCTTGACTTGGCAGGGTAGGAGAACAGGTGTGTGTGTGTGTGTGCAGGTGTACTGTAGTGTAGAAGCAGTGGGTACATCTGTCTATAATGGCGGGTGATGTTGAACGTCTCTGGGCGTTCAAGAGCAGGAACTCTGACCTAATTTCTTCTGCAGAGAGGTTCTGCCAGGGGCGGAACGCCTCACATCCTGTCCTCTCCTCTTCACATCCTGTCCTCTCCTCTTCACATCCTGTCCTCTCCTCTTCACATGCCTTTTGTGTGTGTCATCATTAATAAAGCCAGTCTGATCTGAACCATGTGGGATATCCACACGCTATCGAAGCCTCCAGTGTAGTCTGGTTCAGATGGTGAATATGGTTCTGTACGCTGATGACCTGCTGTGTTTCAGGATCAAGGTGAACGACCAGATCGTGGAGGTGGACGGGACCAGCCTCGTGGGGGTCACTCAGAGCTTCGCTGCCTCTGTGTTGAGGAACACTCAGGGTGTGGTCAGGTAAGGACCACAGCCTCATCCACGACCATGAACCTCATCCACGACCACGAACCACAGCCTCAACCACGACCATGAACCACAACCTCATCCACAACCATGAACCACAGCCTCAACCACGACCATGAACCACAACCTCATCCACAACCATGAACCACAGCCTCATCCACGACCATGAACCTCATCCACGACCACGAACCACAGCCTCAACCACGACCATGAACCACAACCTCATCCACAACCACGAACCACAGCCTCAACCACGACCATGAACCACAACCTCATCCACAACCATGAACAACAGCCTCATCCACGACCGTGAACAAAACAACAACCCCTTTTCCAATCTGTAATCCAACCTCTGGGTCTTTAGTGGACCTGTCACTCTGGACTGTTTTAGCTTGCTAAGCTGAAGATCATGTGTGTTCCGGCAGTGGAGGGAGGCGGGGCTAGGCGGGGCCTGGAGGATCACTGGCCTGTATGAACCTGTTCTACATCATCACACTGATGCTGGTTCAGCAACCTGTAGGAAGGAAGGCTCATGTGCTCATGTTTCACCTAGAGGAGAGATATGATCCCGTGAGATCTCCGTGTTCACGCCTGTGCACTTCTCTGGTTACTGAGCGTGCTAGCTAGCTAGCCGCTAGCAGTGTGAGGGCATGGCCAGGCAGACAAACACACGCTGCACATGTCCTCGTTGAGAGACGATGAAGGACAATGTTTCATTCACACACACACTGCTTCAGCACACTCTCTCTCTCTCTCTCACACACACACACACACACACACACACACACACACACACTGCTTCAGTCTTCTCCTATCTCTCTCTCACACACACACACACACACACTAGATGAGTGTGTGTGTGTGTATAGAAAGAATACACACACTGACTGGACAAAAAAAAACTGCAAATCACAAGACTTTACTGCACCCCACTCCCTCCCCCCCTCCTTCTCCCTCTCTCTCTTTATTTTCCTCTCTCCCCCTCCCTTTCTCCCACCCTCTCTCCGTATCTCTGTCCATATTTCTCTTTGTTCTATTGCCTCTGTCTGAGTTAGTAAGAGGGGTGAGTTTGCTGTTTCTATCGATGTTTCAGATACAGTTGTACTTCACCTCAAATCTCTTCTGGCCAGTGTGACAGATGGTGTTCAGCAGGTCTGTGGTCACACACAGACAGAACACTGCAAGGTGATATCTGTGTTTGGGCGGGGTGTGTGTGTGATATCTGTTAAGCGGGGTGGGTGTGTGTGTTCTTGGGAAGAAAGCCCCAGAGGATAGTTGTTGTCAAACAACATGGCGGCATGTTCGTCGATGAACAGATGCTGTGGATATCACTTCCTTCAGACGCTCGGTGCAGGAAAGATCTGGAGGGAGAGGATGGGCCAGCTGGTGGGTTTAGAGGGACAGCTTTCCAAACACTTCTCCTTCCTCTTCTCTCCTACCCAGACCTTCTCAAATCTCCTCTTAATCCAGTCATAGTGTGGCTTTGATGAGCTCACAGAAGTCTGGAGAATCTGAGCCCAGCCATGGACTGGCTGTGTGTGTGTGTGTGTGTGTGTGTGTGTGTGTGTGCATCCCTCCCATCCCTGCCTGAGGGTTATTTCCAGGTCAGCTCCTCCTTGCTGTACCCAACTGTGTGTGTGTGTGTGTGTGTGTGTGTGTGTGTGAGAGACAGAGAGAGAGAGTGTGTTTGATGGGTTGTCATCCCCTTGTTTCTTCAGATGTAGATCAGAGAGACTGTGGGGCGGAATGGCAGCTTATCATTATCTCTCCTGGGGGCGTGGCCTCCAGTGTGGGGGCGTGGCCTCCATACTAATTGGACTACAGAAGAGATGTTTCCTACCTTATGGATGTGGGGACGAAGTATTGTCCAGACAGCCCCAGAATATGTTTTGGTTGGTCATGAAAACCTTTTTCATTTGCGTAGTGTAAAGCAGATTATAGCATGGTAGAGCAGGGTAGAGCAGGTTATAGCAGGATAGAGCTATATGGGGCCCTACCTGGGACCCTGGGGCCCTACCTGGGACCCTACCAGGGACCCTACCTGGGACCATGGGGCCCTACCTGGGACCCTACCTGGGACCATGGGGCCCTACCTGGGACCCTGGGGCCCTACCAGGGACCCTACCTGGGACCATGGGGCCCTACCTGGGACCCTACCTGGGACCATGGGGCCCTACCTGGGACCATGGGGCCCTACCTGGGACCCTACCTGGGACCATGGGGCCCTACCTGGGGCCCTACCTGGGACCCTACCAGGGACCCTACCAGGGACCCTACCTGGGACCATGGGGCCCTACCTGGGACCCTACCTGGGACCCTGGGGCCCTACCTGGGACCATGGGGCCCTACCTGGGGCCCTACCTGGGACCATGGGGCCCTACCTGGGACCATGGGGCCCTACCTGGGACCCTGGGGCCCTACCTGGGACCATGGGGCCCTACCTGGGACCCTACCTGGGACCATGGGGCCCTACCTGGGACCCTACCAGGGACCCTACCTGGGACCATGGGGCCCTACCTGGGACCCTACCTGGGACCCTGGGGCCCTACCTGGGACCATGGGGCCCTACCTGGGGCCCTACCTGGGACCATGGGGCCCTACCTGGGACCCTACCTGGGACCCTGGGGCCCTACCTGGGACCATGGGGCCCTACCTGGGACCATGGGGCCCTACCTGGGACCCTGGGGCCCTACCTGGGACCATGGGGCCCTACCTGGGACCCTACCTGGGACCATGGGGCCCTACCTGGGACCCTACCTGGGACCATGGGGCCCTACCTGGGACCCTACCTGGGACCCTGGGGCCCTACCTGGGACCCTGGGGCCCTACCTGGGACCCTGGGGCCCTACCTGGGACCATGGGGCCCTACCTGGGACCATGGGGCCCTACCTGGGACCCTGGGGCCCTACCTGGGACCATGGGGCCCTACCTGGGACCCTACCTGGGACCCTGGGGCCCTACCTGGGACCCTGGGACCCTACCTGGGACCCTGGGGCCCTACCTGGGACCCTGGGGCCCTACCTGGGACCATGGGGCCCTACCTGGGACCCTGGGACCCTACCTGGGACCCTGGGGCCCTACCTGGGGCCATGGGGCCCTACCTGGGACCCTGGGGCCCTACCTGGGACCATGGGGCCCTACCTGGGACCCTGGGGCCCTACCTGGGACCCTGGGGCCCTACCTGGGACCCTGGGGCCCTACCTGGGACCATGGGGCCCTACCTGGGACCCTGGGGCCCTACCTGGGACCCTGGGACCCTACCTGGGACCCTGGGACCCTACCTGGGACCCTGGGGCCCTACCTGGGGCCATGGGGCCCTACCTGGGACCCTGGGGCCCTACCTGGGACCCTGGGACCCTACCTGGGACCCTGGGGCCCTACCTGGGGCCATGGGGCCCTACCTGGGACCCTGGGGCCCTACCTGGGACCCTGGGGCCCTACCTGGGACCCTGGGGCCCTACCTGGGACCATGGGGCCCTACCTGGGACCCTGGGGCCCTACCTGGGACCCTGGGGCCCTACCTGGGACCCTGGGGCCCTACCTGGGGCCCTACCTGGGGCCCTACCTGGGACCATGGGGCCCTACCTGGGACCCTGGGGCCCTACCTGGGACCATGGGGCCCTACCTGGGGCCCTACCTGGGACCATGGGGCCCTACCTGGGACCCTGGGGCCCTACCTGGGACCCTGGGGCCCTACCTGGGACCCTGGGACCCTACCTGGGACCCTGGGGCCCTACCTGGGACCATGGGGCCCTACCTGGGACCCTGGGACACGGTGGCACATCACTGTGTCAACACTGAGAGCCCTGGCACACACACACTCTAAAAGGATTACACACACACTTTTACATAAATATACAGTACACACACAAACAGGATTACACACAAACATACTTTAACAGAAACAGTACACAGTCTCTCTCACACACACACACACACACACATGCAAACCTAAATAGGATTACACACACACACATACTTTTACACAAGTACACACACTCTCAAAACACAGTAAATCTGATCCTGCTGTTGAATCACTGCTGGTGAGAGGCAGCATAAACACAGCTCCCCAGCGCTCTCAGGGTGGACTGGTGCCATGCTGACTCTGGTACCATGCTGGGTTTGTTTACCATGATCCAACCATCTTCCTTGATGCAACTTCCTTTATTCCATAAAAAACACAGACATACCACCTGATACCTCTACAAATCTATACATGAAACATAACAGCGTGATCACCACAGCTAGGACGTGGCTAACCATCAGGCCACACCTCCACCTCACAGTCAACCATCAGGCCACACCTCCACCTCACAGTAAACCATCAGGCCACACCTCCACCTCACAGTAAACCATCAGGCCACACCTCCACCTCACAGTCAACCATCAGGCCACACCTCCACCTCACAGTCAACCATCAGGCCACACCTCCACCTCACAGTAAACCATCAGGCCACACCTCCACCTCACAGTAAACCATCAGGCCACACCTCCACCTCACAGTCAACCATCAGGCCACACCTCCACCTCACAGTAAACCATCAGGCCACACCTCCACCTCACAGTCAACCATCAGGCCACACCTCCACCTCACAGTAAACCATCAGGCCACACCTCCACCTCACAGTAAACCATCAGGCCACACCTCCACCTCACAGTCAACCATCAGGCCACACCTCCACCTCACAGTCAACCATCAGGCCACACCTCCACCTCACAGTAAACCATCAGGCCACACCTCCACCTCACAGTCAACCATCAGGCCACACCTCCACCTCACAGTCAACCATCAGGCCACACCTCCACCTCACAGTCAACCATCAGGCCACACCTCCACCTCACAGTCAACCATCAGGCCACACCTCCACCTCACAGTCAACCATCAGGCCACACCTCCACCTCACAGTCAACCATCAGGCCACACCTCCACCTCACAGTCAACCATCAGGCCACACCTCCACCTCACAGTCAACCATCAGGCCACACCTCCACCTCACAGTAAACCATCAGGCCACACCTCCACCTCACAGTCAACCATCAGGCCACACCTCCACCTCACAGTCAACCATCAGGCCACACCTCCACCTCACAGTAAACCAGGAACAAAGACAACCCGCCACCACACAATTCATCTGCCGCTCGTTTCGCGCGGCTCTGCCCTTCTGCTCTGATTGGCTGCTGCCGTCTGTGCAGGTTTGTGATTGGGCGTGAGCGTCCGGGGCAGGTGAGCGAGGTGGCGTCGCTCATCCAGCAGACTCTGGAGCAGGAGAAGAGGCAGAGGGAGGCGCTGGAACAGCAGTACGCCCAGTACGACGCTGACGACGATGAGGTACTGGGACGGGGGTGTGTGTGTGTGTGTGTTTCTGTGACTGTGTGTGTGTGACTGTGTGTGTGTGTGTGTGTCTGTGTTTGTGTCTGTGTGTGTGTGACTGTGTGACTGTGTGACTGACGATCAGCTAGACGATTATGAAAACACTTGCCATGATCTACAGCGCAATTAAATATCTCATTAATATAAATGCAGCTATGAATATTTAAGGATGTTACTCCACTGAGTTTCTGAGTTTCAGCGTCGGAGCGAACATCTGTAGAGTTCCAACACCGACACACATCATGATGTCATACTTCCTTTTCTCTTACGACAACGCAACAATAACATCACGATTATGGTAGTTCTTGTATGTCCCTCTAAACACACACACGCACTCACACACACAGACAGGACTGCAGGTGTGTGAGGTAGATCCTGTAGGACTGCAGGTGTGTGAGGTAGATCCTGTAGGACTGCAGGTGTGTGAGGTAGATCCTGTAGGACTGCAGGTGTGTGAGGTAGATCCTGTAGCCTGCAGGTGTGTGAGGTAGATCCTGTAGGACTGCAGGTGTGTGAGGTAGATCCTGTAGGACTGCAGGTGTGTGAGGTAGATCCTGTAGCCTGCAGGTGTGTGAGGTAGATCCTGTAGGACTGCAGGTGTGTGAGGTAGGTCCTGTAGCCTGCAGGTGTGTGAGGTAGATCCTGTAGGACTGCAGGTGTGTGAGGTAGATCCTGTAGCCTGCAGGTGTGTGAGGTAGATCCTGTAGGACTGCAGGTGTGTGAGGTAGGTCCTGTAGCCTGCAGGTGTGTGAGGTAGATCCTGTAGGACTGCAGGTGTGTGAGGTAGGTCCTGTAGCAGTGTACCAGTCCAGCAGTAGCCTCTCCTTCCTGCCAGAGATGAAGACATGCCTGTGGAACAGGAGTCTCTGCTGGGGCAAGACAGCCTGTTATTTACAGTGTTGGCTGAGAGAAAGCTTAGTCTGGTGGATTAACGGGCACGCCCGTTAAAGTGATGGAGAGTTTCTCATTATCAAATGCAGCGTTGGAGAGAGCAGGAAGGAGAGATGACTCATGGGGAGGGGGAGACAGGGGAGGAGGTGGATGAGGAACACAAGGGATGGTTTAAGAACAGGACCACAGTGTGATTATGATGTGAGAGAGCCTGGATCTCTGATTCCTTGTGTGTGTGTGTTTCTGTGTGTGTGTGTATGTGTGTGTGTGTGTAGACAGGGGAGTACGCCACTGATGAGGAGGAGGAGGATGTGGGGCCTGCCACCACGGGGGGCGGGGGAGAGAAGAGCATCGAGGTCTTCGATTTGCCGGAGTCCGATGACATCATATCCCCTTCCGAGCTGGATGCCACCAAACTGTACCAGAAGTTCCGAGAGGTTCACATCTAGTTATTTTTTTCTGCTGTACCTCCTCTCCCTCTCTCTCTCTCTTCCTGTCTTTCCCTCTCCTCTCTTCCCTGGGAGAGTGTGTACAGTAGGTGACAGTGTCTGATGGTGGTGTGTCTGGGCAGGATTCTCTGCTGGGCTGGAAGCCAGCGCGTGCAGCGCAGTGAAGCGTCATGTCATTCTGACCCTCCTCATCCCCTTCTCCTCTCCTCTCCACACAGCTCCAGTTAAAACACACTGTTACGGAGGCTGAGATTCAGAAGCTCAAGAACAAGGTAAGGATCTTCTCCTTCACTGCTCTGCTCTCTTCTGCTGGTAGTATTAACAAGGGAGAGACGTTATGTACAGCTCAGATGATCAGATGAGGTCAGTGACTGAGGCTCTGTAGAGTGATGGGACATTGGGCGGCTGGAATAGCATCTATTGTGTCTTTATTAGATATGTTTGGTAAAATCCTCCTTGTCTCCTGTTAAGTGCTGATGTGTATTTCAACAGTTACTTTCGCTTTACTGTATCTCAGTCGGGGGTCACAGGTGTGTGGGGACAGGACAGCAGGACAGAACAGTGTTAGCATGCAGAGGAAAGTCTCTCTCTCTCCTCTCGCTTTATCTCTCCCTGTCTCTTTATCTCTCCTCTCCCTCTCCTCTCTCTCTCCTCGTTCTAAGTGGTCAGGCAGTAGATAAATCATGACCTCAGTGAGTTACACAGTCATTGAGCCGGACGGATGAGTTAGATGTGATGTGTGTGTAGCCTCGCCCATGGATGTGTGCGTGTGCTATACTGAGTCAAATGTGTCAGTCACTCCTGCTGTTTGTAGTCGATCGATCAATTATGATTCGTGATTCCTTTCACCCCCCCCCAACCTGCCCCCCCCCCCCAACCTGCCCCCCCCTCCCCCCCACCTCCCCCCACCTCCCCCCCCCCCCCCCCCAGCTGCAGGCCGTGGAGAGGGAGAAGCACCGCTGGGAGAGGGAGAAGAGCCAGCTGAAGGCCTCCATCGAGGAGAACAAGGACAGGATGCTGAAGCTGGAGGGTTACTGGATCGAGGCCCAGACGCTGTGTCACACGGTGAACGAGCACCTGAAGGAGGCCCAGGCGCAGTACCAGACCCTGGACAAGAAGTACAACAAGGCCAAGAAGCTCATCAAGGACTTCCAGCAGAAGTGAGTCCACATGCACCACCAGTATCCTGCTGGCTGAGCTGGTCTCTCACACCCTAGCCCTCTAACCTCCAGCCTCCAAACCCTTGCTTCTTTTAGAGAGCTGGTTTCTCTGGACAGTCCCCTGGCCTCCAGTCCCTAGCCTCGACTCTAAATAGCCTCTAACCTCTGGAAAGTTCTAATTGTGTTCCCGCCCTCCAGTCGACATTGCTGCACACAACCTCTCCATGCTAAGAAGCTAATGATGTCTGAGAGCACAGTAAGACAGCTCTCTTCACCCAGCAGAGAGAGAGAGAGAGAGAGAGAGAGAGAGAGAGAGAGAGAGAGAGAGAGAGAGAGAGAGAGAGAGAGAGAGAGAGAGAGAGAGAGAGAGAGAGAGAGAGAGAGAGAGAGAGATAGAGAGAGAGAGAGAGAGAGAGAGAGAGAGAGAGAGAGAGAGAGAGAGAGAGAGAGAGAGAGAGAGAGAGAGAGAGAGAGAGAGAGAGAGAGAGAGAGAGAAGGGGTGTGTTTGTGTTCAGCCTCTCATCCTGTCCCGGATATTAAAGAGAGGATTCAGGACTGTCACTGCAGCTTACACTCACTCTGTGCTCATAGGGCTGGGCTCTCTCCTTACACCATCCACTCACACGCTGTCACACACACACCCTGACTGTTGTCCCATGTCTTGTGTCTCTGTCTCTAGAGAGGTGGAGTTTGTCCAGAAGGAGGATGCAGAGAGGAAGAGGCTGGAGGATGCAGAGAAGGCTCACTTGGCTGAGATCCAGGGACTGCAAGTCAGGGTAACTCTCTGTCTGTTTCTCTCTCTCTCTCTCTGTTGCTCTATGTCTCTTTCTCTCTGTTTCACCTCTCTCTCTCTCTGACTATCTCTCTCTCTGTTTCACCTCTCTCTCGGACTATCTCTCTCTGTTTCTCTCTCTCTCTGTTTCTCTCTATCTCTCTCTCTGTCTCTCTCTGTTTCTCTCTCTATCTCTGTTTCTCTCTCTATCTCTGACTATCTCTCTCTCTGTTTCTCTATCTATCTTGCTCGCTCGCTCTTTTTTGTATTTCCTTATCTCCCAGAATAAACCTCTCAATAATCCTCTTGTCGTGACTGTACAATACGTGTCCACTCAAGCAAACCGTGTTTCCGGCCACAGAGAAGCCACACAGTAAAAGCACACAGACACATCTGCCTGTTACCTGACAGCGCCTTGCTGTTCAGAGTCTGGCCACCAGGGGGAGCTGTAGAGGCACCGTGTTGTGTTCACTAGAGAAGAGCTTCCTCTGCTGTACGAACGCGGAATAAGGAGTCGTTGTTGTACCGGCAGTAAGAAACTGAATCAGGTCTGTGATGTAAACAGAGAGAGCCGGCATGGTGGGACTACACACGCTAGTGGCCACGCTAACTTTGTGCCTCCAGAACGCCCACATTCTATCTGACATTTCACACGACATGGCGTTGTGCATAGAGAGGGATGTTCTACATGGCGATGCGGGGGATATGTGTTCAGACAGGCCCGTGGTTTCAGAACACGGCTGTTTTGACAGGCAGCACCTTCACCTCTCCGTGTCCTGCAGATCGCTGCCCTGGAGTCTGAACTGCTGCAGCTGATTAAACAAAATGGCCTCCAGGTGAACAACAACAACAACAGCTTCCAGCAGAGTCCTGGGAGGGCGGGGCTAGGGCCAGCAACTGGTGAGTGATGGCAGGGTGGTCCAATCACAGGCACCTATTCTACCTTGAGACAGTAGGGATCCAGTTGCAGCTGGCTAGTGTGATGAGACCAGAGAGCCATCTGTTAGAGATACTGGACAACTCTGATGTCATCCCTGCTTTTATATCTGTGTGTGTGTGTGTGTGACAGAGGTTAGAGACAGTGGAGAGGTGACCAGCAGACCCTCCAGAGACAGTATCAGTTCCACCGAGACAGAGGTGAGTACACACACACACACAGCCACACACAGCCACACACACACACTCACTCACACACAGACACACACACAGCCTGTCTCGTGCTCTGTTACATAAAGCTGTTATGTAATGGATTAATTTCTGCCTGGCGGTTCTCCTGTAGCTAGACCTCCTAGACCTCTGAGTGATGTCACTTCCTGCGGCCCCTCCCAGCCTCTTCCTGGCTGGTCCTGATCTCTCTTCCCCCTCTCCCCCCTCCAGGTATCAGAGTGCCACAGCAGTCCAGTCTCCAGTCTGCGGGGGTCTCTCAGGGGCGGGGCCCCTAGTGAGGGGGTAGGAGAGGGCTCCCCCAGACACGCCCCCCTACAGCAGGGAGCTGCCCACCTCCAGGGTCAGTCTGGGGTCATACTCTCTCAGTCTGGGGTCATACTCTCTCTGCATGGGGTCACACACACCGTAAACAGCTTAAAAGAGCTACAACCATGAGATCAGTTTTCACAGATATAGAGTGACAGGATTATTTTCTCTCATCAGGCTGTCCGTCTCCAGCAGTGTCCAGCCCCTCCCTCAGCCTGGAAGAAAACACCGTCCAGAGAGGCCTGGGGCCTGGGTAAGACTGGGGGGTGGAGGGGCCTGGGTAAGACTGGGGGGTGGAGGGGCCTGGGTAAGACTTGGGGGGTCGAGGGGGCTAGGGGGGGGGACCTGGGTAAGACTGGGGGGGTTCAAAGACGAAGGGGAGGGAAGGCCGGACTTGTTTAACCACTTGTGTCTCTTTCTGCAGGTCCTTATCAAGGAGGAGTATATCAAAGGACCAAGACCCCAGAGCTTCACCAGGAAACAGGTACTCCTCCGTAGCATAGCATGCTAGTGTCTCTCCCTAGCATAGCATGCTAGTGTTTCTCCCTAGCATAGCATGCTAGTGTCTCTCCCTAGCATAGCATGCTAGTGTCTCTCCCTAGCATAGCATGCTAGTGTCTCTCCCTCGCAGGGTATAATATATCTCCCTAGCTCAACTGACAGTCTCTCTCTTTTCCAAAAACCCCCTCTCTCCTCATCTCTCCTCCCTCTCCTCCTCCCTCTCCTCCCTCTCCTCCCTCTCCTCCTCCCTCTCCTCCTCCCTCTCCTCCCTCTCTCCTCCCTCTCCTCCTCCCTCTCCTCCCTCTCCTCCCTCTCCTCCTCCCTCTCCTCCTCCCTCTCCTCCCTCTCTCCTCCCTCTCCTCCTCCCTCTCCTCCCTCTCCTCCCTCTCCTCCTCCCTCTCCTCCTCCCTCTCCTCCCTCTCTCCTCCCTCTCCTCCTCCCTCTCCTCCCTCTCCTCCCTCTCCTCCTCCCTCTCCTCCTCCCTCTCCTCCCTCTCTCCTCCCTCTCCTCCTCCCTCTCCTCCCTCTCCTCCCTCTCCTCCTCCCTCTCCTCCTCCCTCTCCTCCCTCTCTCCTCCCTCTCCTCCTCCCTCTCCTCCCTCTCCTCCCTCTCCTCCTCCCTCTCCTCCTCCCTCTCCTCCCTCTCTCCTCCCTCTCCTCCTCCCTCTCCTCCCTCTCCTCCCTCTCCTCCTCCCTCTCCTCCTCCCTCTCCTCCCTCTCTCCTCCCTCTCCTCCTCCCTCTAGCTCCACAGAGCCCTCAGGAGTGGACGGTGAAGAGAAACTCAAGGCAAAGGTGGGTCGTGGAGGCACACCAGCCTGTAGCTGCTCACATCGCAGGAACCAATGAGTTAACAGGAAATGAGTTAACAGGAAATGAGTTAACAGGAAATGACATAAACGAACTGGGAGGCCTGCTTCGGGACAGTGCTGACAGTGACAGTGTCCACATCCACACCTACAGCCAGGGCTTGAGATGAACGGCATCCCATCGTCCCGGGGTCGATGAAACAGAGAGAGAGAAGCCTAAAGCAAAGCAGAGTAGAGTAAAGCAGAGTAAAACAGAGTAGAGTAAAGCAGAGTACAATAGACCAGTGGTTCCCAACCCTGGTCCTCAGGGAACACCTGTCCAGCATGTTTAAGATGTTTCCCTCCTCCAACACACCTGATTCAAATGAATGGTCATTATCAGGCTGCTGCAGAGCTGGATAATGACCATTCATTTCAATCAGGTGTGTTGGAGCAGGGAAACATCTTAAACATGCAGGACAGGTGTTCCCTGAGGACTAGGGTTGGAAACCACTGCAGTAGAGTTTAGTAGAGTCCTCATCAAGTACTAGTAGTAGAAACTTTGTTTAAAAAAAACATTTTTCACAAATTATCTAAATAATGTTTTCAAAAAGATTTTTTTCAACCTTTCAAAACATTTGTTTGAAAATATTTTTTTAACCTTTGGAAACTTTTTTTCCCAAAATATTTTATATTTTTTATGTTCAACCTTTCGAAACTTTTTTTCATACAGTGAAAGGAGAGGGGAGAGGAGAACAGAGAAGCGTAAAACAGAGTAGAGTAAAGCAGAGCAGAGTACAGTAGAGTTTAGTAGAGTCCTCATCAAGTACTCATCAATGATGCAAACCTATTTTTTAAAACAAATTGCAAATATATTTTCAACCTTTCGAAACATTTTGTATAAAATATTTTTCAAACCTTTCAAAACTTTTTCAAAACATATTTAAAAAAATAATATTCAACCTTTCAAAACCTTTTTCATTCTTTTTTTTCAACCTTTCGAAATGTCTTTTTTTCGGTACGGTACTGGGACAGTGAGGTAAAAAGTTAGAGCCCTGCCTACAGCCTGTCGTTTAAACCCTTCAGCTGCTCATTCTCCCTTGTACAGACAAGGTGTTGTTGTGGAAGGTTAAACGGAGCGTAGTTTTTAACCGGAGGTGCGCTGGGTTTGTGTTTAACAGAACCCTCTCGCCTGGCCTCATTTCTTCTCCTATTCCAATTACTTGGTACAGTATCACTTCCACTCTGCTCTGGCTAGAACCACTTTCTAACTCATCCTGCTAGCTAACACTGGGTTTTTAAACCCTCTCTCTCTACATCACCACCTAGAAAGAGTTTCTTGATTGACTTTCATTTCAGTTCTTAATTTGTAAATGTTTTGTAAAAAAAAAGATCACAATGCACAACTTTAATTTAACAAAGATTTAGTTTGTCTTAGTAAATCATTGAAATGTCTGGGTTCTGCAACAAATGAATGAATGAATTGCCTGATGGTACATCACAATTTCAACAGCCAATGTTCAACCCAATTAAATTATTTGGACTAAGAAAAATTTAAATTTAGTGTGTACTGATCAATTCTTACCGCTTAGCGTTAGATTAACGACATTAACAATCATGTTGTTGTTGATCATGTTGCTGATGTTGTTTATCGCCGTGCCGTCAGGGGCCCGCCCCCGGTGATGACATCAGCTGCAGCAGCAGCAGCTCTGTAGAGGTGAGCGGCGTTCTGACAGACAGCAAGACCTCCGCACGCTCACTAACCCTGGGGCTGTCCTCAGACGAGGTACACACACACACACTCACACACTCACCCTGGGGCTGTCCTCAGACGAGGTACACACACACACACACACACTCACACTCACCCTGGGGCTGTCCTCAGACGAGGTACACACACACACTCACACTCACCCTGGGGCTGTCCTCAGACGAGGTACACACACACACACACACTCACACTCACCCTGGGGCTGTCCTCAGACGAGGTACACACACACACACACACTCACACTCACCCTGGGGCTGTCCTCAGACGAGGTACACACACACACACCCTGGGGCTGTCCTCAGGTACACACACCCTAACCCTCACCACCTAGCTCTAACTACATCTGGGAACATCGGAGGTTATCTGGGTGTTCAGTGGTTCAATACCCCCCCTCCCTGTATATCTGTACTAACCAGCCAGTCCTCTGTCCTCCTCCTGTGTCGCTGCGGTCAGAGTCTGGATGTGATAGAGGATGAGGTGAGGATCCAGAGAATGTCTGTCTACTTGTTCACCTGCAGCAGCTCTTGTTGCTGCTACGCACGCATGTAGCTAGCTGCTGGCCGTCACGGCCCATTTCATAGAGTTGTGGTGTGCGTCATCATCAAGCAGCCATGCTAGGCTAGGCCAGGCTGTGTCTACATCAAGCAGCCATGCTAGGCCAGACTGTGTCTACATCAAGCAGCCATTGTATGTTGTTTTCATTCCAACTTTGTCAAAGCTTCTCATTGTTTTGTGTTATCTACTTTAAAATACAGTTTTTCTGTAGTTTATCTGACTACATGCATAGGTTTTGGCTCAGATTTTTATGTGTGTGTGTGTGTGTGTGTGTGTGTGCGTGTGTGTAGATCCTAGATGAGCCCCAGGTCCCCAAGCAGCTCCAGAGCCTCAGCGTGTCAGACTGGTCCAGTCAGCAGGTGGCCCACTGGCTCCTGGGCCTCAGCCTGGAACACCATATCCCACAATTCACTGCCACAAACGTGGACGGTGAGCGGCTACTGCAGCTGGGCAGCGCTGAACTCAAGGTGACTGTGTGTGTGTGTGGTCTCTTGCATGTATGTGTTTCTTCATGCCCTGTGTGTGTGTGTTTCTTAATGCCGTGTGTGTGTGTTGCAGGCTCTGGGTGTGTCGTCCTCCCAGGACCGAGCTCTGATCAAGAAGAAGGTGAAGGACCTGAAGGTGCTGATGGAGAAGGCTCGGAGGAGCCGGGACAAGCAGGAGAAACTCCACAGGAAGGAACTGGACCTGCTGCAGAAACACACCCGCAAGTCCTCCGAGACAGCAGAGGGTGCCGCAGAGTGACCCAGGCCACAGACCCACCTTCCCCACCCTCCCTCTACCCCTCCAACCAGTAGCTGTGGACTACAAGTGGCTCCGTAGTGGACTACAGTTCCCAGGAAGAAGACAGTCGGGAGTCCATAGAGTGACTTTACAAGCAAGCAAGCGAACAAAACCAAATTGAACATCTAGTTGAATATTCCTCAACCCCCCTCCCTCGCCGTATTACGATTTCCCTTTTTGATCTTTGGTATTTATTTTGCCGAAATATTTTTGTCTTTAATTCAGGTTTATTTATTTACAGACAGAGTTGTTTTTTGAACAGGACCTCTACCCGTCTCCACGTCTGACATATCAGTTCATGTTTCTCCACTTTGTATGAATCTTTAGATGAAAATGTACATGTATGATGATATACAGTATAAACTTATACATATGTCTAATGTGCCATTTTTGATAGAAGGAAAGTTAATATGTGCGGATAAATCTATGGAATCTTCTGTCAGCTTTGTTAAAGCACAGACTGTGTTATTAGTGGCCCTGTGTATTGCAGTGCCCAGACCTTGCTAATAGGAGGCGCCCTCTGCTGCTCTGTCCCAGTTCTGGAGGACAGAAGATGACTGCACAGCATGGACAGTAGGTCAGGCTGTTCAGCAGGAAATGTAGTTTTAGAGGGAATGAAAACCAAGTATTTTCAAGGAGAGACACAAGTGGTTTCTATGTCTTCAGGAACACTTCAGGAAGTCTTGACACTGGAAGTCTGGACACTGGAAGTCTTGACACTGGAAGTCTAGCGATGAGTGAGGCGTTTACCTAACTGCTGTCCCTGTAAAGGGCCTGTAGACCCCAAACACTTACCCAACATGAAGGACCTCAGCCAAGCTCAGCGGACTCCCCCCTGAGGAACTGCAGAGTCATCGTGTGACCCGTCTCTCCCAGGTCCCACGAAGGACTGATGAACTTCCTGCGTGTATGCATAATTATAACATGGCTTTTAATTCCGCCTGTGATCCTAACCCTGACCTCTTTTATACCGTCTACACATCAGAAGAACATCGAGCTGCTGCCTTTAGATGCTAGAGCAGAACCTCACCTGTGTGACCCTGCCAGGGTTGCCCCGCTCCTCCTCTTCCCCGGGGGGGTTTGGACCATGGCGGCCGAGCCCTCAGTCCTGTTTTCTAGCCGTCTCCTCCGAGCTGTTGTGCTAAAGCCACTTGTCTTATGTCACTGGAATCAGTAGGTAGCGGTGCTGGGCAGGAGGGTGTGCCGACTGAAACTCATCGTTAAGTGTTGTTTGGGTGGAGGTGGAGAAGTGTTTAAGTTTTACCACAGTAATTTAAACAACGTCACGCATTAAGGAGATTATACAAATTGCACTAGATTAATACAAAACAGTCCTAACCGATTTTTTTTTACTTGATGGATCTCTATAGTGCGTTCAGTTTTTATGTCTCACTTTTGAAATTCCTTCGACGTGGGCGAAACATAAGTTTATGCAATACATCTCAATGAAGGTCTTGTGAGGAATCCGATTGGTTCCGTCCTCTAACAGGAAGTTGGCATCATGTTTACATGCGTAGAACAGCAGTGTTGTGACAGACAAGATGATGGACTAGATCAGTGGTCTTCAGCCCTGGTCCTCGTGCCCCCCTGCCCTGCATGTTCTAGAGGTTTCCCTGCTACAACACACCTGGTTCAGATGAACGGGTCGTTATGAAGCTCAGCAGAAGCCTGATAACGACCAGTCATTAGAACCAGGTGTGCTGGAGCAGGGAGACGTCTACAACCTGCAGGACAGGGACCCCGAGGACCAGGGTGGAGGCAGTTATATGACAGCTACAGTGTGAAGCAGTACTTCCAGGCAATGCCACAGAGAAATCATACTGATGTTGATTAATGCTTTTATGACATTATTTATTGTATATGTTTAAAACCAAGTACTTTGACTATTGTTTATAATAACTTATGCAACATTAAGAGTATTAACACAATTATAATTGATCCAGAATTGTATAATTACCTATCTTGCCAAAAAAAGAAAGAAAGAAATATGTAATTTAAAATGAAAACCGTAAAATCGAGTTCCTACGATGAAAGTTTGTATGATCATTTTTAACTTGTGTAACATGTGGGGTACCCCTCCTTATCTACTCCTCAAACTGCTCCAGTAGTGACACCTCAACTCTCCTGAACCCTTTTGTAGCGCTAAACACGTCTGATCACCCTGCTCTCAGATACCTACCCTGCTCTGTCTTTCAACTACTTTTCTATGTGCAGTGAAGAGCTATAGAAGCGATATGCTGTAATACCTCGCTTTTCTATGTCCTGTCATTGTGCTTAGTCAGCATCCATTCTTAGAGCTGAGGGAGGGAGGAAGAGAGAGAGGGAGGGAGATACAGGTCTATCCACGTGGATGTCCCACAGCGAGAGATAATCACAATGACATCTTAGAACACACTTTTTAAATAAACTGCTAAGCTTCCCCCTCCTTCTAAGCGGTTCCTTTGCTCTCTTTTGCATTCTGGACAAGTAGAACATTCTGGAAGTAGAACAGGCAGCTATCTGTCACTGAATAAACTGGAACAGAGTTGCTGTCATGACTGGTGTTCTGTGTTTTTCTTGCTCGTCGCATTTTTACATTTTCTGTAGCAGGTCTTGTGTCTGTACTGCCGTGGTCTGCAGCTCCAGAAGCTCTGCTTGTTTACCTCCCCCCGCAGATATCTCCTCTCCCCACATCCCTCCCCCTCCTCTCCTCAACCTCTATATATATCCTGCCCAATCACACTCCAGGGTCACATTTCACCCCTCCCTCCCCCGTTCTCTCTCTCTCCCGTGTTCCTCCTCTGCCTCTCACGCCCTTCCCTCGCCCCTCCCCAGTCCCCCTGCGCTCAGCGTAGGTCGCGAGGTCACGCAGAGGCGTCCAGGGGAGGGGATGACGGTGGCCCGCGTCGGCCTGCTCCTCGCCCAGATCCTCCATGCTGTGGTGACGTTGTTGGTGGCACGGCTGAGACAGGTGCTGAATCTACCAGGCCTGCTGTCTCTCCTGCGACCAGGACCAGGGCCAGAGTGGGCCATGGAGGAGTTGACCCCCAGACAGGAGAGCTTGAGGCGGCTGAAGGCCCGCTTCCTGGAGGCCTTGGTGGCCAACGACGCCCAGGAAGTCGTGCATGTCCTCCGCCACACCGGCCTGGACATAGACACAGTGCTGGAGGTAGAGGATACCAGCATGCTGCTGGCATCGTACAAACAAGGTAGGAGGTGTGTGTGTGTGTGTGGAGGGGGATAGGGACAGGACCCAGATAATGGATTTAAGATGATATAAACCCAGTGTTGACTAGTGAGTGAATCCAGGAAAAAATCCAGAAATACGGCGGTATTTATTAATATTCGTGCTGAAGTGTTACTTAAGTCGGCAGTGTTGGAGTGTTGTACTGAGTTACACCACTAAGTGGCGCTAGACGTCCACAAAAACATCCACATGAGATCCAAAACACTTCCGTCACGTTGACTTTTTCTTTATTCAACACTGGAATTGCGAAACGCGTTCCATCGCCTAGGATACTGGTTGCCAGGCTACACTCTGGATTCGTCGTGGGCGACGGGCATCCACGTGTGTGTGATGAACAACTCGCTGGAAGCCGCCCTGGTGCTCCTCCAGCAGGGGGCAGCGGTGAACAGGAAGCCCAACGGGAAGACCCCGCTGCACGTTGCGTGCGAGGCGTCGCACGCCGACTGCGTCGCCCTGCTGTTGGCTCACGGGGCCAAAGTGACCAGCGTATCGCTGAGTGGACACACCCCCCTCCACTACTGCATCACCAGGGAGTCTGTGGACTGTGCCAAGCAGGTCATCCTGAAAGGTGGGGAGAGGGTGAGGGCTGGAGGGGAGGGTGGATGGAGGGAAGGAGAGGAAGGGAGGGATGGAGAGATGGATTAACCCAGGACAAAATGTACAAATGGATTGATTTTAAGTATTGATAGATGATTCCAAGTATCTGACCCCGCCCCCCTCCCCCTTCTGCCCGCCCCCTCCCCCCCAGGAGGAAAGGTGAACATGCCCAGCCAGAACAGTGATGAAGACACGCCCCTCCACACCGCGGCTCGTTTCGGCATTCCTGAGCTGGCGGCCTTGTACCTGTCCCACGGGGCCCATGTGGACGCCCTGAACTCACGCCTGGAGACGCCCCTGATCACAGCTGCCTTCTGGGCCCTGGACGCCCGCCTGCAGACCTACAGCCAGGAACACCACCTGGTCGCCCGCATCCTGCTGGACCACAACGCTGGTGTGTGCGTGTGTGTGCATGTTAGATTTCTAATTCCCATCCAGTTCAGCTAACTAATAACACATTTTAAAAGTTGGGATTGAGCCGCTCCTGGCCCTACACTGTTCTAGTTTCTTATTGTGGCGTCCCATGACACAGCCTCTAAAGATGGCCGCCGCTTCCCTGCCAAAGACTCAATTTCCCAGTGTTCCCCTGGGGCCACAGCTGCAGGGAGCTGTGTGATTCAGACCAGCCACATCTGAGACTAATAATACAGCATGAGCAACTCTGAGGGAGACAGCCAGGGTTAGATACCTGTGGACTCCAAACCCCAGCCAGTGAGCTCCTCAGTGTTTCAGGGAGAGATGGGTACAGCTTGGTGGTTAGAGCACACAACAGTCCCCCTCCCCCGGCACTTTTCATAAAAGCCATCTTCTGAGTAAAACGGGTGTCTTTTCCCTCCAGACCCCAACCTCCAGGAGGAAGACCACAAGACGGCGTTGCACACAGCGGCGTGGAGCTGTGACCACGTGCTGCTGCACATGCTGCTGGCGGCGGGCGCCGCGCCCCGGGTCATGGACATGAACGGCTGCGGCCCGCTGCACTACGTGCTGAAGGTGACGGACGTCCGGCCGGCGGCACAGCCCGAGCTCTGCTACCAGCTGCTGCTCAACTACGGAGCGCCTCGCGTCTACCCCCCGCAGTTCCACAAGGTAGGGCTCAGGGAGGTGTGTGTGTGTGCTGTGTGTGTGCTCAGGGAGGTGTGTGTTCAGGTAGGCGTGTGTGTGCTCAGGTAGGTGTGTGTGTCTGTGTTGTGTAGGTACTGCAGAGCTGCCATGCGTATCCCAGAGCTGTGGAGGTCCTGGTCAACTCCTACCCTAACATCACACACACCAGGAAGTGGAGAGAAGCCATTCCAGATCTCTCCTACCAGGTACCTACAGGACAGGACATATTGGGGGCGGTGAAGCTACAACCTCTTGATCTGCAGACAAATGCTCTAACCACTCAGCTGTCCTAACTCCTCCTCTTCTCTGCAGCAACACGAGGACTTCTACGAGTCCCTGTTCTCCGTGTGTTCCAACACGCCCCGCTGCCTGCTGCACCTGGCCAGGTGTGCTGTCCGCCTGGCCCTGGGGCCTCGGTGTCACCCCGGGGTCCCCCTCCTGCCCCTGCCCCCCTCCCTCCAGACATACCTGCTGCTGGAGCCCCAGGGGCTGCTGGACTGAGAAGAGTGCGTGCGTGCGTGTCTATGGCATCTCTACTGACGCCTTTTCAATACCTGGACCTATGGGCTAGAAGTTACACAGGTGTAGTCGATGACCGAGAAGACGCACTCTGCCCAGGTGTCATGCCTGAACGAGGCTTCGCTCGTTTCTGGTTTATTTTTCTCTCGTGTGGAACAGTGACTCCTTGCTGTGGCCTCTCTCAGATGACCTAAGTTCACCCGCAGACACGCTCTCGCTCCAATACCCTTCTATTCGGAGAACAAACACTTGACAAACCGCTCCAAACAGAGAGCTGCTTGTTCAACGTCCACTTGGCTGTATCCATGCAGCGCCTGCTTCACTGTACTATGGACTGAAAAACACTAATTGCTTAAAAACACTAATTGCTTAAAAGTCAAGCAAGAAGCACTGAGAACGTCAAGTAAGTATACTCAAATACCAGATCTGTACAGGATGATAATTGTATTGCTTTGTGGAGTAAGCTACCTTTGTACCTTTTCAAGGCCATTTTCAACACAATTGCTGCAAATTCTTCATCCGGTTCACAGTCATGTTCATGAGTATCATAAAACAAAAAAAGCTGTTTTTCAGGCCCATTTACCCTGTGAGAACATAAAGAAAGTAATCTGGGAATATTCCATCCCACCTGCCATCACAGATAAGTACAGTCAAGCTCACTGTGGAATCCATCTTTTGTATCAGAGGACCCACTGTATTGTGAATGTGCCCTATCTCATAATCAACTTACATTATATCTTGATGAATACACACAACTCTGTTTCACGCCAGCACTATGACTAATGTGACCCGGCTGTTTAGCAGCTGGGAGAGAATGCATGCCAGCTCTTTAGAGAGTGGAGGTGATTGGAGCTGTGAAGTCTCTGCTATTAAAGTCTTTGTTCAGGGAGCCTGCAAAGGAGCTTGTCTGAGATGAACTGACACTTCTCTGAAGGTGGAGGGTGATTTACTTCACATGATGAAGTAAACCCATTATGTGGAACATAATGGGTCTGGATCTCTCGTTCGGTGGCTCGTCTCTTCTGAGGGGTCCCTGTCTCAGGTGTCACGGGAGGCTAAGAGGTACTGAGTGCTTCAGAGAATCAAAAAAAAGTCTTCAACAGTTGCAACGATTTTTATACTTAACATGTGTGTGTGTGTGTTTGAGGAGCTGGGCAGAAGCAACTTTCCTAAAGCCATATTGTATAGAGGGTGGTTATAGCTGGGTGGTTAGAATATATGACACACAAAAAAACACAAATTCAAATCCACCTGGGCAATGTATCCACCTGGGCAATGTATGCACATTGGATAAAAGCTTCTACTAGATAAATACATAAAATATAGTAAACAGAATCCATCGGAGAAGTCATTTTAAACGGACGCAATGGCAGGTGAGCCGTCAAGGTCATTCCGGACCATGTGACACACATTGCATAACGCTGCTGAAAGAGCTAGTCGAGCCAGCGCACGTTATAAACAACTCCTGTTGATCAGACCCACCTGTCTTGTGAATGACCTCACAGCACAACAATAGTTATGGTTGTCTGTTTAGCGTGCAATGATGGGTCGATATCAGCCATCTAGTTGAGAGGTCTAGTTGTGTGTGTGTGTGTGTGTGTGAAGTTTCAGATGGCTTCAGAAGACTGCCTGGCATCCTGACTGGCCTAACACACATACTGGTTGATTCAGGGCCTTAAGTCTGTTGTCCTCAGTTTTTTATAACTGAGCATGCAATGGAGGCTATATATGTGATTATAATCTTCTGAATAAAAAGAGGGTGGGATAGATTTGCCTTTTCCAGAAGGTAAAAGTGTGATAGAATGTATAATGAAACCCACACCCCTGGGTGGAGTAGAGTCGACCATGTCATCTTTGTGGGGTCAGTCACCTTTTGCCTGCAAGGGAGTGGATCTGAGAAGAGCGACATTCTTGGAGTGTGTGAGGTGTCACACACTTACAGGGCAGTGTGTTCTGGGGGTGGTGTGCCACTAGAGGGAGCATCGTCCACACAGAAGGGACAGAAAGTATGGCATGTTCAGAGTACTATTATTTGGCAGCCGTCCCGGAATAGACCCTCATGCTGGCGGTAGGCCGGAGAAAGACTCTCCTTCAGGACAAAACAAGTCGGCCGCCTGCTGCCTGCTCTGGAACTATTTCAGATGGTGCAACCCTTAAAGATCCTGTAAAGTGGACCTGGAAACGACTTTTAAGTTCGCCACAGCACAGGATAGTGTGTTATTAACTACCCATCCAAATTCGAATGAAAAAATAACACCGACAAGTATGTTAAATTAGGCTTTGAAATCGTGAAAAAATCAGCAGTCTTCTCTGCTTGAGACTGGGGGGGCGTGTCGCCTGAAGGAGCTGAAGCTCCGCCCCTCGCTGCTTAGTGCCTACCTCTGACCCAGATAATGGACGCTACGTCAAGCCGAACAAAACCGTATAGAATTAGAATTTATTTGTTCAATGAGTGAAACATACAGATGCATATAAATGAAATGTTCCCCTGAGCTGTAACAGTAAAAATGGACACCAGAGACAGCGAGCTCTCCAACTAGGCTACTTCTAACACATTAGCTACCATATCACCAAAATACCATAATTCTACACCGAGTAGCCTAATATCAATTTAGCGGTTTGCACTAACTCATAGCAGAGATACCTCTGGAAAAGTTATCTAGTATAATTATAACAAGCACACAGAACTGAGTGATGAACTGCTGGCGGCGGTGGATGGTCCAGGTGCGACCGGAGGATGAACGGCCGGAGGGGCGATGCTCGGTACGGCTCCGCGCTGCAAGAGAAGCCATGTGTTGGTGAACCCCGTCTGTCTCTGGTCCATGTTAAAACTGTCCGCCGTGAAATGGTCAGTGCAGAGGCGGCTGTTGGAGTTTATCCGAAGCTTTCCATGAGCGTGGCTCTTCACAAAATCTATCCACCTATTTTTCCTTTCATTATCAATAGGGAACTTAAATGGCGTTGCAGCGCAGCTGGATTTCTTGCATCCAGGGAAGATGCAGTTGTGGGTGGTGGGAGACATCTTGAAGCTAGCTAGCTAGCTGATGTAGGCTACAATAACAGTACAGCAGGAGGAGCCATTCAGTGATCTGGCGTAGATAGGGCGAAATGACGTAGATAGGGCATTTTTTGGCTCCGCCCATTAAAACCTGATCTGAAAACGGAAGAGAAACTGTTCTTTGGTTTAACTCCACATTTCAGTGTGACAAAGTCTTAGCGCTTTGCACATGCTTTCAGGAACTAATTTCACACGTATATAATGTACGTAGAAGCAAAACATGGAATTTACTTTACAGGATCTTTAATATTGTGTTTATACAACAGTAGTTCCGACCAAATCATTTGATTGGACAAGACGCTTTCCACGTGTGTTGATATTTGGCGATATCAGCACTGGGACTTTAAACTTTAGAGCTAGACTACCTGGCTGTATAATTCCGTTTACCTTAACGACCGTTACTAGTATCTGTCTATATCAAGCTGTGAACTCATCGGAATCAAACATTTCACCAAAGAGACTGCCAACAGAGTCTCATTTCACTGGTTGCACAATAAATGGAAACATACAAATTATAAATAAGAAAGTGGCTGTCTAACGGCAACTTCTACCTGGACCTATACTAACTCTTAACGACATAGTAGGCTAGCTAGCTAGCTAACAGTAGTCGCTTTTGTGCAAGATATAGTTTGTGTTGCTTGGCAACAGTCCAGCGGAGATCACGTGTTTGCTAAGCAAAATATATTATTGAATTATCAAAATCTGTTGTCGCTTTGTTAGCTAATAAATGGCTTCCCAACTAATTACACTAATCACACTTAAGCGAGTGTGTTCATATCAGTAGCAGGGCTGTGATTACCTTTGACACTCGTACTGTAGGCTAGAGCTCTGTGGTAGTCTACCTACTGAACGACCGAATAACTAACTGCATAAGTACAGTAGCCTAGCGCTTAAACTCCGACCGACGTTTGAAATTAAGTTCATACTAGGCTACGTTTGAAGTTACGCATAGCTGGTGCTTGTTTCCTAGAAAGCATGGCGTATTCATTTACTGAGGTCATTCAGAACGGTTACTCATCAAGTCAGTCAGTGACAAAAAAAATTGGAGGCTTCATACCAAATAATTTCCCATATAGTTTATTGCAGGTTCTAATGCCAACCCACTAACTACTGTTCTGAAAGCAGAAGGTGATGTAACAGGAAGAGCCTAGCAGAAATACACAGCAATCAGTCATGAATGTACAGCTTTACATTCCAGAAGTCAAGTGAGCAGCTTTCACTAGTTATTGCCATACATCAACTGATTGCACTTTATAAAGCGTAAGCAAAGGTGTGTGTGTGTGGTTAACATACACACACACACACAGCAGGAAGAATGGCAGTAGATGGCTATAGGATGCCAGCTTGGTCAGTGTTCATGGTGATCACACGGTGAAATATCAGCGTTCACCAGCATACAGTGAGGTAAAGAGAATGCAGGTGTGGTCATGTGACTAACGAGCTATAGAGCAGTGCAGGGTCGTAGTGTTGTTTAAAACCACAGGGCCTTTGACTACTACACTACCTTGAGACCCTTGCCATTCACTTCATCAGAACACCTTGGAGGTACGAATCAGAACAACCAGACAGAACAAATCGAGTACCGAGAGGTAATACGGATGGCTCTCTCTCTATCTGTGATCCTGCTGTGCTGTCTTGGGACAAGAGCTCATGCAGGGAGGTCATGCAAGCTTAATCTCTCCTCCACTAGGGGGTCAGATGCAGGAAATACGACATCAAGAGGAATATTCTCGTTAACGCTAGCTACCAAACCTGGCCTTGTCTCTGATCGTCCCCTTGTGTTTACGAGATATTGTTTACAGAAACAAGACTAGAACCGACAGAAAAATCCTTGTCAGAGATGTGTGACATGCTAGCACACACAGGAAGTACACTTCTAGTTCAGAGAACGGTTCTAGATCACATGATTGGACTACCTGTAAATGGGTTATGTGTGAGAACACACATCTAGGACAGGGATCTGAACTAAAGTGAGGTCCAATCAGATCTGTTCTGGGTTGTCTAAACCCACACCACTGTGGCAGATGAACTGCTAAACTAGTCCTGGGAACATGGTCAAAAGGTTTAACCGTTCACTTCTATATATATATATATATATATATATATATACGGTATATGGACATACAGACACAGCACTTATGGTGATAATACAACAACTTCGACGTCCTGAGATCATGCAGTCAACCCTGAATCAGATTTAGAGGTCTGAATAGTTTGGCGGTAGAATCAATGCTGGCACTTTAGAGTTTGTTGTTGTTGGAAACCTTCCTTTGTGACACACTTAGAAACTGTGACTGGTTAGAAAACAGATATTACTATAATTGGGATCATTATTAATAGTCATTCATGCAATCATAAAACCTATTTAGAAATAGCCAATTAAATTAAACTGGTTTAACACATTTTTCCAAACTGTGTCCAAGGACACACTTTTTATCCTGTTCAATGGAACTAAATATCATTCAATAAATAACTTTTTAAATAATCCTTTTAGTAATTTTACAAAAATGGTTTCAACTTGAACATTTTAAATAAATTTGATCTATTTGAGTCTCATGGTTTCCTTGTATATCCACAGATGGTAAACATTTGTGGATATACTTTTATCTAGTTTAAAGAATTTCAACTTAGGCCAGTAATAAGGAATCAACGTCACTTGATCTTAAAAATAAGGTCACTTTATCGCCCCAAAGTATGTGGAAGGGATCATTTCAGGTGAAAAAATAAAACATTGTATAACCCAGAGCAGAATTAAGCTACTGATTTAACTGATAAAGAGGTATGTTGTAGGTTAACAAAAACCCTAGCTTTTTCACTGTTTGTGTTCTGTGATACTGATTGAAATAAATACTAAATTAATTTCAGTGTGTGGCCCACTCAGCCTGTCACTTTAGTGAATGGAGAACAGAGACAAACTATTTGAACTGGTCTCAGGTCATTTTCTTCCTCTAAACCAGATCTCGGGTTATTTTCTTCCTCTAAACCTCATCTCAGGTTATTTTCTTCCTCTAAACCTGATCTCAGGCAAATATATATATTTTGAAGCCCAAAGCACACAGTACAAAAAATTTTCGACGACAGTGAGAAATATTTGAATCCATGTGATTCAACCGGATAAATGACACGAAACCTGTGCATGACCTGTTGCTACATGTTACACAACAGCAAGGACAGATACTCTAGTGATCTACAGTGCCATGTGTTTTGGGCTTCATGGTTCAGGTTGAATCTGATAAAGTTTAGCTGGTCTAAAATCTGAGGGCACAGGCCACACCCTCCCTCTGTCCAGTCCAATCACAGAGGGGGCACAAAACACACCCCCTCTGCCAAGTCCAATCACAGAGGGGGCACAGGCCACACCCCCTCCGCCAAGTCCAATCACAGAGGGGGCACAGGCCACACCCCCTCTGCCAAGTCCAATCACAGAGAGGGCACAGGCCATACCCCCTCTGTCAGTGTGATTGATGAATCCTTCCAATCTCTCGATTTAGTGATTCCTCTTCCTCCTCTTCCTCCTCCTCCTCTTCCATGTTGTCTGAACTGGTCCAGTGTCTTACTAGCTCCTCCTCTCATACTTGCCCAGCTTCTTGGGATCCTTGCTGGGCATGCACCAGTCATCTGCCTCTGTGGTGGTCTGGTAATGCCTCAGAGCAGACTTGTTGAAGACAGGAAGTCTCTCCACAGACTCTGTGGACAAGGCCTGAAGCACAACACAGAGAGACGAACTTTAAGAAAGACCATCTCTCTACGAAAGACCATCTGAAGTGTGGGTGGGTGTGTAGGTGTGTGTGTAGGTGTGTGTGTAGGTGGGTGTGTAGGTGGGTGTGTAGGTGTGTGTGTGTTTTACCTTCAGGTAGATGACAGCAGAGGTTCCGTAACCCTCCATGGAGTACAGCTGCAGGTCTCCCTGGAAGTACTTGGCGTAGAGACGGGAGATGGGGAGACCGTAGCCGAACCCAGCCTAGAGGAACCACAACCAGAGGTTACCATGACAACACTGTCACCGGGGAGGAACCGGAACCAGAGGTTACCATGACAACACCAGGGCCGATTACAGCATGCCAACACAGTAACACATCAAATTACTTAACCCTTTTGTTATCTTCGGGTCATTCTGACTCACCGTCATATTGCGACAACTTTACCGCATACAAAAACAAAGTGAAGCATTTTCTTTTAACCGTTGGGCTGTCTCAGACCCCCCACATTGTGAAGGTTAAAAGAAAATTATTTTTATTTGTTTTTGTATTGGGTAAAATTGGGTAAACACAACGATGGTTTGTTATTAACCTTTGGGTCATGTGACCCGAAGGCAGCACAAGGGTTATAACAGCAATATGTAAAGTAACCATTATGGCTATAGTTAAATTTCTATTATACAGATGTAGTCAGGGTTCCTTTTCAAGAAGGCTTGGCTGTACTGGGTCTCCATTTCTCCAGTTCCAGGTTAATGTTCGTTAGTCAATAAGCTACATCCCGGTTTGTAATTCAGCTCATTTACAACCATGTTCACTCTGGAAGACGAGATCCGATTATCCTGGTGAACATTTACCAGCTAGGACATGACAACCAGCTGAGACTTCATATAACATAAAAACAACAAACTTATAACGTTGTGCTTCCTGGTTGTGAGTGTGGTACTTCCTGGTTGTGAGTGTGGTGCTTCCTGGTTGTGAGTGTGGTGCTTCCTGGTTTTGAGTGTGGTGCTTCCTGGTTGTGAGTGTGATGCTTCCTGGTTGTGAGTGTGATGCTTCCTGGTTGTGAGTGTGGTGCTTCCTGGTTGTGAGTGTGGTGCTTCCTGGTTGTGAGTGTGGTGCTTCCTGGTTTTGAGTGTGGTGCTTCCTGGTTGTGAGTGCAACTCACCAGGGGGGCGTTGCGGGAGTTGTCGATGTGGACGGGGCTGGGAGCGGTGGAGTACATGTAGCTGAACAGACGCTCAATCTTCCTCAACGGGACGCCTCCTCCCCGGTCTGACATCTACACAACACAAACAACAACACAAACAACAACTTAAACAACAACACAAACAACAACACAAACAACAACACAAACAACAACACAAACAACAACTTAAACAACAACACAAACAACAACACAAACAACAACACAAACAACAACACAAACAACAGCATAAACAACACAAACGTACCTTGATGGTTAAGTCTTCGCTGCCCAGTGAAACACGGACTTTAACCGGCGGTAGGGTCAGACTGGTTTCATGAGTCTCTACAGTAGCTCTCATGGCGTTCTGGAATACACACACACACACACACACACCACTGAGCATACCAACCCTAATATAGGCATTTCAAGTTTCCAAAAATCCAGAAATATTGCAATGCAAAGTTAATACAACAACTCCTGTAACGAGCGTCGGCATCAAAAGTGCTGTAAGTTCTGTTAACGAGTAACTGTGTGTTCCCAGACGAGAGAGCTGCACTACCTTGAAGAGTTCAAACAGCATGTGGTAGAGGTGAGAGGGCACATACACGATGTGGAGAGGCTGGTTCACGTCTTTGGCTGAAAAACAAACAGAGTTGACTCAAAAACCGTCTCCAGGTTTCACATCAGTTCTCAAATGAATAGAATCATGTATTTACATGCTGTCTAAGATTACGGAGGGAAACTTGTAACAAGTTAATGTTTCCCTGGGGCACCGCTGCCAAATAGCTCAACGCAAACTATGACATAACCGTGCTTATGTGCAGTGCCATAAAAGTCTAATGGGTGGTTTGTTATGAAAGTTAGGCGTCCAAAAATATGCAACATTTAGTAAAAAAAAAAGCATCGGCTAGATGTATAAAATGTCAAACGAAATATACTTTGAAAAAGTATATTTCCCTGTTTCGGTCTAATCTCAGAGCTTGTATCGTTCAGTTCTTTGCTTCAAGGATCATTATCTTTTCTCTCAACTGCTGAGTCCCAGTGATGAATGAGAGCTCCACTCACAGTTGACTTGTATGATCTCCATGTCGGGAGATGTCAGATAATACTGTTCACACAGCATCTTGGAGCTCTCATAGGCATCTACGGAGAAGAAACCAAAGATTCATTAAACATAAAAGCGTAGAAGAGGGACATTGACAGCCTAGTAATTATGACAGTCGTATGACCCCCCCTCCCCCAGGTCAACTTTGACTAAAACCATCTCGGCAGACTGGATGATGAAGCCAGGAGAGGAATCTGAATACATGCTGGTGCTGGGATGAGGACAGAGATGATGACAGGCTGAGCTAACAAGAGAGTGGGTACCTTTGATCACCTCCACCACATCACAGTTGGGGTCGATGCTGCCGATGTGTTTGGGATGAGCAGGGTTGGCACTACCGTCGAAGATGAGAGCTGGGAGCAGGAAAAGAACATTTACTGCACCACCCCACACGGCATCACACACAACTAACTCCTCTGCTACTGTGCTCAAATACACTGTACATTTACACCTTTATCCACTGCAAACATACAAGTAGCACATGTGGAAAGTACAGCAGAAGATCAAGGATCAGCAGTTCTAACAGTGTTTTAGTGCCAGAGAGTCCAGGAACCATCTGTATTCCCCAGGCACAGTACACAGTAACCACATCTCAGCCATGAGCTGAGCAACCTGGTTCTGTGTGTGTGTGTGTGTGTGCGTGTGCGTGTGCGAGTGTGTGTGTGTGTGTGTGTGTGTGTGTGTGTGTGCGTGTGTGGCCAGTCCAGGTAAGTGACGCTCACAGTGCTGATTCATGAGCATGCGCGTGGAGATGCGGCTCATGTAGAAGCGATCCAGGAAGTACTGGACGTTCTGGTTGGTGACGGGGTCGACGCCGAAGGCCTCCTTGTACTCGACCACGCCCTGCGCCATGGTGGGAACCACGTCATTGTGCCGGTTCCTCACGTTCACCAGCGTCTCTGTGAACCTGCCAGAGGAGACCAGGGCTTTACCTGTGGTTGCCTGGGTACACCAGGTACTGTACCTACAACACACACACTCACGCTGTCTCTCACACACACACACTGTCTCTCACACACATTCACGCTGTCTCACACACACACACACACACACTGTCTCTCACACACACACACACTGTCTCTCACACACACTCACGCTGTCTCTCACACACACACACTGTCTCTCACACACTCACGCTGTCTCACACACACACTCACGCTGTCTCACACACACACACACACTGTCTCTCACACACACTCACACACACACACTGTCTCTCACACACACTCACGCTGTCTCACACACACACACACACACACACACTGTCTCTCACACACACACACACACTGTCTCTCACACACACTCACGCTGTCTCACACTCACACACACTGTCTCTCACACACACTCACGCTGTCTCACACTCACTCACACACACACACACTGTCTCTCACACACACTCACGCTGTCTCACACACACACACACACACACTGTCTCTCACACACTCACGCTGTCACACACACACACACACACACACTGTCTCTCACACACACACACACTGTCTCTCACACACACTCACGCTGTCTCACACTCACACACACTGTCTCTCACACACACTCACGCTGTCTCACACTCACTCACACACACTGTCTCTCACACACACACACACACAGTGTCTGTTTCATACCGACTTACTTTTTCAGGATCTTTTTGTCATCAGGGTCTTTCTCCAGGAAGTCCACAATCTCCAGAAGACTCTGGGAGTACCTGGAGGGTTAGGGAGACACCAGCACAGGGTTAGGGTTAGGGAGACACCAGCACAGGGTTAGGGAGACACCAGCACAGGGTTAGGGTTAGGGAGACACCAGCACAGGGTTAGGGAGACACCAGCACAGGGTTAGGGTTAGGGAGACACCAGCACAGGGGGTTGACACCTGACTGGAACCCCCCTTACCTTCCTGTCATCACAGAAACACCTGACATGAAGGTAAAGGGCTCAGTGGTTAGAGCATTTGACAGTATATCAAGACAAAGGTTTGAACCCCCCTCCCCTCTGTACTGTATGTCACCTTGGATAAAGTGTATGCTAAATGAATACATAATTATTTTCTTATACTACTACCGGTACATTGACAAACTTCACTTAAACACAGTTTTAAAACTGAATGTAATAAATACTGGAACAATACTGTTATAAATGTACAGTAGGTTTTGTCTCATACAATAACTACTACCCTGACTCTACTGCTTGTTTAGGAGTTTAGCAGACAGGGAGAGCTGTAAGTAAGCCTGCCTGCAAGGGAAGCAGCAGCTCTGTGAATCACAGCACTCACCATGCAGGCTGACACTGGGGAACTAGGTGAGGGGTCAGAGCCAGCCATGTTTTTAAACCTCTGACTGTCCCTCGTCTGACCTTGAACCCTCCTCGCTTCCTGAACGTGCGCTGTCGGCTCCAGTCCCACCAACCCCATAATAGAACCTTCACCCGGGCCACTTGTAAACAATGTTTCAGGTTGTGATTTGTTTAAGCACAGCATTTATTGTGTCCCCTCCTCTTTACCACCAGTAAAGGAGGAAACAGATCAATATGGTTGTTGTCTGGCAATCCTGGTGGAGTTGAGTGAGGTGGACACTTCCCAGGTTGAATCAGACAGCTAAGTTTAGACATCTTGTATCGGTCCTGAACACAGTTCTGTATTTTATAAGATGGCCTGAAGGGAGGTGGATGAACTGCTCACTAATCTAACCACAAGTCAGTTTACTGTAGAGGTTGATAGCATTTTACAAACCGTGTTTCAGCTCAAAGGTTCACGAGTGTGATTATTTATCGAAGTCATGCCCTTTAGTTTACCAAAAAAATAAACATTAAATCTTGGTAGTTCTCCCACTGTAGTGGTCATATGGGTCTCTAGGTGACAATGCTGGTCTCCCAGCATGTGCAACCCACCCTCTTCAGAGGATTCAGAACGCAGCGGCCCGCCTGGTCTACAATCTACCCAGACGCTCCCATGTTACCCCGCCCCTCATCTCTCTCCACTGGCTACCTATCATGGCCCGTATCAGATTCAAGACCCTGGTATTGACCTTCCGAGCAGTGAACGGGACTGCACCCGTCTACATCAAGTCTCTCCTGCAGCCTTACACCCCCACCCGTCACCTACGGTCTTCTTCAGACAACCGCCTGGTGGTCCCACCGCTCAAGACCGCCCGGTCCCAACACAAGCTCTTCTCCTGTCTGGCCCCCCAGTGGTGGAATCAACTCCCCACCTCTATCAGAGACACTGACTGTCTCTCCACCTTCAAGAAAAGGCTCAAGATGCACTTGTTCCGGGAGTACAACGGTACTTAGGAATGGTTCGCTTGACCCGATGTTAGTTTCCTCAAGGATCACAATGACTCTTGCTTAGAGACTTGTTGCTCTTGTGGTTAGTGGTAACTGATTTAAAATTGTTTGTACTCGCTGTGATATATTGTTTTTTATTATTGTTGCTTGTCTTTTTTTTTCCACAGGTACACTTGCACTTATAGCAGTTCATGTTGTTTAATTGTAACTTGTTTAACTACATGCTCTACATGCTTAGCTACATTCTTCCCTTTGGCACTTACTTTGGTTGTTCACAATGTGTGCTTCATGTTTTGGCTACTCGCAATGTTTTGTGGCTATCTCGTTGTTATGATCAGTGACCTATGCACTTTGTAAAGCTCTCTCTTGGAAGTCGCTTTGGATAAAAGCGTCTGCTAAATGAATACATGTAAATGTAAATGACAACTAATGGTGGTCTAGAACCAGACACAGGTTACAGCACTGTCATGTCTCCTATCAGGAACCGGACCTCCTGTATCTGTCACCATGGTTGTATTCAAACCCACTATTCTACTGTGGAACGCCACATGACCCAGACAGGAGCCAGGGACAGCTGCCACTAAGTGGCCATACTGGGTGTGTGTGTGCATGTGTGTGTGTGTGCATGTGTGTGTGTGTGTGTGTGTTTGGGGGGGGGGTAGTTCTGGGTTCGCATCAGAGAGCTGGTGAGGTGAGTTCCCTGTATTGTGACTCTGGGACGCAGGGGGTGTTCCTCTGTGGCGATGTGCTCTCTGCATGTGCTGGGTGTAGGAGTGAAGTCATGGATGCAGGGGAGAGCGAGGGATCTAACTCAGAACATTCCACACTGCACACATCTGGCAATGGGATGAGGCATGAGACGGGATTGGTCCAAATGAGGGTGGGCCGGGATTGGTCCAAATGAGGGTGGGCTGGGATTGGTCCAAATGAGGGCGTAGACACTAGTATTAGAGTTTGTGGCTAGAGAGAGACAGACTTGGGGGAGGGTTTAGCTTAGTGGTTGGAGTATTTGACCGCAGATCAAAAAGTTATAATCTCCCCACCCCCATACTGTTTGTTTCTTGTGATAAAAGTACTGAACTAGTAAAAACCTACAGGCAGCCAGCTATTCAGGAACAGGGTTGAAGACCCATGGTCTAGAACATCCTTTGATCAGGAAGGTAAATGCACATGCGGATGTGACAGGTGTAGTCACACAGCTGGTCAGTAGAGGTTCATCCCAGCCCACCCTCACTGGCGTTAAAACTCAGGTCCGACTCACCAACACCACTACCTCTACGATGGCGGGGGGGGGGGGGGGGGGGGGGGGGGGGGGTTGTTATCCTGAGTGAGTTTAATCAGATCAACTTGAGTTATAACAACCCGATGTGTAAACGACTAAGCTCACCAGCTGAGCAGCAGCTGTAAGGATGGGGTGCTGAGCAGCTTGTCAGGGAGGAAGTCGATCTCCTTCATGATGTTGGCGAGCCTCACAGGAAGCTCCTGTCGCAGAAACACAAAGGACGTCTTCTCACAGGCATTGGCCGAGCCTGCAGTCACATGACAAGAATATAGGAAGTTTCAGACAAGGATGGCCTTGTGACAGGATAGGACACGGTCCAGGAAGCTAGAGTGGACATTATCCCTTGGACATTTGCTGATTTTATCCAGAAGGTGGATTTAGCCTAATCTTCAATTGAAGAGTTTTTTATACTGTAATCTACTGTGGGAAATCAAGGGTAGTGACTAAAGTCAAGACGGCCTGGGATTTGTGAAAATGCATGCAAAGCAAAAACTTAAATTAATTCAACAGGTTTGTTGTTAAACCAAGATAACAAAACGTATTATGGCCAGCCACATTAAGATTGCTAATTATCGGTTCAACGAAAGTCAAATGACTGTGGTTGTAACCGGTTTGACAGGTTACAGTACAATGTACATTACTAAATTCTTTGAAAGCAACTTTGTACGTCTGATTTCCGACTGTCCATGATAAGTGTCAAGAGAATAGCAAGTGGTCCGGAGAAGGACAGTGACTGCGTAACGGTGTCAGGTTTTGCATAGCTCTATAGGAAGAGGAATGGAAAATAGCTGGGACCGGAGGGCCCAGTGTTCCCATGTTATGTGACCCACTAAGGCACACACTGTCCTGACCTGTCAACAACGACAGCTGTCACGTTTTCACTGTCCATTAACTTATCCGTCTCAGCCAAACGTGTAAATGTTGTTGTGGAAATTTGGCTAGTGACTACAATGCCAAGTCATCTGGATAAACTCCAAGTTTATATTCCTGCATGCTGTATCAGCAGTTTGATGAGGTGTAAAAACTTACCAAAATCTATGAATTGCTTCATGGACAGTGGCGAAGGCGAAAACTTGGAGAATCTATCCACCTTTTTTTGTATACCAGCCATTGAGCTGCTTTTCATCAAAAATTGCGTGAACTTCATGTTGAAAAAAGTGTGCAAACCTCCGCTTGTTGACTGGTTCAGGGTGCCCTTTCTTGTCAACAACACGATTCAGTCTTGCAGGCGTTAAGGACGTTGAGCTAGCTAGCTCTAGCTAGCTGGGCAATGTTGGATTGCCACCGATCAACGCAGTTAGACGGACATATTCAACGAAGCTTCTGTCAATGAATGAAAATAATTTCTCGATAGTGATCAATGTATTTTCATCCTCTTAACTTGGGACGTGCAACAGAAGATCCGTTTCAGGAGGTACTTCCTAATCTCGACCTCCGCTGTTGTGGATGTCTGGTAAAAAAATTTAATGAGATTGTCGTTGGATTTCACCAATGAGACAACACTACGGCGCCTGTGGGCGGAGTTTGAAGTGCTGTAAAGCGGCTCTCGTACTGTTGAAAAGTTAGCCTACTCTTATTCAAGGTGATGGGATTCGACCTCTTCATTAAATCTCAATGAAAAAATGACAACGGTCTGATTCAAATATAATTTTAAAAAGCAAATATACATAGGAAAATGAACTGACGGTACTAATGTATTTCTCTAAATTATCAGTAGGTGGCGGCATTGTAAAGCGAATAGGAAAGAGACGCACTGTTTGTGTTGAAAGAAGGTGGGATTTCTATGTGGTAGCATATTTGGATGAACTCGTGCACCTGCTTTCATGCTTTTTCTAGGTTATTGCACGCAAAACGTTTATTTCTGACCACCTGCCTCATCTGAATTAAACTCTTGAGTTCTGTAGCCAGAAGTGTGCGCGGTGCTTAGCCGGTACTAACTAGGATGTGGTGATCCGTCGGTTGCAATGAGACAGCATCTTTGCCAGTGACACATCATTATCATTCATAGGACATATAACAAGGTAGGCCATATCAACGCCTTGTGTGGCACCATTATTTTAATTTATTGTATTAGTAATTTGCATAAATTGAGTTTCATTGTCGTTGTCATATTCTGACAATTTAAATTTGCGATGATCGTTTGGTGTCATGAGGCGAGGCGTCCGAGAAAATGACGTCATTGCTAATGATGAAACTTATAATGTGTCAGATGTGTTAAAATCTTAACACACGAGCCGGTCATATAAGCAACTATTTTGACATTTCTGTTCGTAAATAGAAATACGAAGACAGCTGGAGCGAGACACATGTCGTGGGTTTCGTGCCTTGAACAATTACTGATATTTAATGTCGCTTTATGTATTCTTCCAGTGCCGAGTAGCCGGCAGCATATACAAGCCCAAATGTTTTGAGTGACAAGTTGATACGACAGTTTGGAGTACATTATCCTTACCATACCGCTGTCAACCACTGTAAAGTACAGGTGTGATGTACACATCACACATAGCTTCTATCAAGGAGTGTACAAGGCATCACACTATGAATTACAATTTCCAATGTTAATTTACGTCATATTAAACGTCAGGTAACCTTAACCGTACCACAGCTAATGACCACACCCAGTGAAGGCCTACATAGCATCATCCTACCAGGGCACCATCTTGCCTTGTGACCTGATTAGCAGTAGGCTATGCAGTGCATCCTTCAGCCCTGTGTGACATTCACTCTCTCCACGCCAGACACAGTGCAATCGTTCAGTCCTGTGTGACATTCACTCTCTCCACGCCAGACACCAGACATGTCGGATAAAAGCGACCTGAAAGCAGAGTTGGAGCGCAAGAAGCAGCGCCTCGCCCAGATCAGAGAGGAGAAGAAACGTAAGGAGGAGGAGAGGAAGAAGAAAGAGGTGAGAAAGAGAGTGAGTAAACACACCTCAACACAACGCCCGGTGTGCTCCTGTGGAACGAAGGGCTAGGTGTGTGTGTGTGTCTTGGGGGTTAGAGTTATAAGTGTGTGTGTAATCACCCATGGCAGGTAGCCAAAACTGAGTGTGGTGGTGTGTGTGTGTGTGCGTGTGTGCGTGTGTGCAGACTGAGACCCAGCAGAAAGCAGAGGCTGCCCCAGAGGACTCTGACCTGGACCGTAAGCGGAGGGAGACGGAGGCCCTGCTCCAGAGCATTGGTATCTCCCCTGAGCCTCCGCTAGGTAAGCACCACACTGACCAGGAGGGCATCTCCCCTGAGCCTCCGCTAGGTAAGCACCACACTGACCAGGAGGGCATCTCCCCTGAGCCTCCGCTAGGTAAGCACCACACTGACCAGGAGGGCATCTCCCCTGAGCCTCTGCTAGGTAAGCACCACACTGACCAGGAGGGCATCTCCCCTGAGCCTCCGCTAGGTAAGCACCACACTGACCAGGAGGGCATCTCCCCTGAGCCTCCGCTAGGTAAGCACCACACTGACCAGGAGGGCATCTCCCCTGAGCCTCCGCTAGGTAAGCACCACACTGACCAGGAGGGCATCTCCCCTGAGCCTCCGCTAGGTAAGCACCACACTGACCAGGAGGGCATCTCCCCTGAGCCTCCGCTAGGTAAGCACCACACTGACCAGGAGGGCATCTCCCCTGAGCCTCCGCTAGGTAAGCACCACACTGACCAGGAGGGCATCTCCCCTGAGCCTCCGCTAGGTAAGCACCACACTGACCAGGAGGGCATCTCCCCTGAGCCTCCGCTAGGTAAGCACCACACTGACCAGGAGGGCATCTCCCCTGAGCCTCTGCTAGGTAAGCACCACACTGACCATGGAGTCAACATTGGGGGGGACGAATACAATTTGTTATGATAATTTCGGACAGCGTGCGTGGTTGCCTGTCGTAGCGTAGCACATTTATATTTTTAATACAATATATTTGGGGGGACATTTTGACCAGATTTGAATATTGGGGGGGATGTGTTGCTGTGTCTTGCTTCAAAACATTACTGTCTCTTCACACACCAGAAGCAAAAACAACTAGTAAAGGAAAAAGTTGAGTTTAGAATAGTCAGTAGTGTTCTCTTACTTCAGTAAGTATAGTTTTATCATGTTCAACATGTGAGATCGGAACATCTAGCTTTTTACTTTACTGCCAACTAAAATCGTGTTTGTTTTTGGTTGAGACATTTTCATTATTTCTTGTCACTTGTTTTAATTTTCTTGGAATGATGTTCATCATCATTCAGCTCAATGCTTAAGCTTCCATTTACAAGACGCATGTTTTTATTTGTAAATCACACTCACCCTCTCATTAATTACTAACATAAATACACTGATTCACATTTTGATATTCACCCTCCTAACAATTCCATAATTTTCATATTTGTTTTATAATTTTGAGTTGTTGCACCCATGAGTAACTTCTATAATGTTTACATGATACCTCATCCATCCACAGTGGTCGTCATGACGATGTAAATTAGTTATATATATATTATTAGGAGACTGTGACATTTACATCAGAGAAAGAATTGGTGCACTGTAATCAATCCTACTGTTGGTTCTTTTAATCCAGCTGTAGATTCCTAAGAAAGAAAATCATGTTCTCCTCAATACATGTAATTACTTTTACTTGTGTACAAAATGCGACTCGCTTCAGAGCCCTTCTCTAGTGACCCCTAGTGGCCGTGTGGTGAAACAACACTCACAGAATCACAGCATGCACACAGGCCTGTAATCACATGATGATCACTACATGATGATCACAGAACTGCAGAACGCCAACCAAGAATCCATGTGACTCTGTCCTTCCTTGTCCTTTGTTTGACCTTCATTCCTTTTTTTTCTTCTCTTCTTCTTCTTCTTCCATCACTCGTTTGCTTTCCACCATTTCATCTGTGTTTGTTTCTCATCCCCCTCTCCCCCCTCCCCCCCAGTCCAGCCACTGCAGCCGTTAATGTTGGATTCCTGTTATTTTCATTACTTAGTCCCGAACCCCATGTCCCCCTCCAAGTCAGTGAGCACGCCCAGCGAGACAGGAAGTCAGGACTCGACCGACGGGGCTGCGGCGGGCAGGTAGGCGGCCATGTTTGTTTTTATTTGTCACCTGGGGAAGCTGTCAAACATTAGGTATGCTCTGATTGGTCGGCAACACACTGCAGACCGGATGTAGTAAATATCCTGGAAATGTTAGTGAACCTTCTGGAACGTGTTGTGTGCAAGCTTTAGGAAGGCTTCAGCACAGTGACGTACATTCATCTACTGGGCTTGGGCTGGGCTTTTGATTCTAACACATCTCCTCTCTCTCTCTCTCTCTCTCTCTCTCTCTCTCTCTCTCTCTCTCTCTCTCTCTCTCTCTCTCTCTCTCTCCTCTCTCTCTCTCTCTCTCTCTCTCTCCTCTCTCTCTCTCTCTCTCTCTCTCTCTCTCTCTCTCTCTCTCTCTCTCTCTCTCGCTCTCTCTCTCTCTCTCTCTCTCTCTCTCTTCCTCTCTCTCTCTCTCTCTCTTCCTCTCTCTCTCTCTCTCTCTTCTCTCTGTCTCTCTCTCTCTCTCTCTGTCTCTCTCTCTCTCTCTCTCTCTCTCTCTCTCTCTCTCTCTCTCTCTCTCTCTCTCTCTCTCTTCCTCTCTCTCTCTCTCTCTCTTTCTCTCTCTCTCTCTCTCTCTCTCTCTCTGTCTCTCTCTCTCTCTCTCTCTCTCTCTCTCTCTCTCTCTCTCTGTCTCTCTCTCTCTCTTTCTCTCTCTCTCTGGGCACGGCAGGTACAGGTAAGCTACCCTCAGTGTTTGTTTGTGTAGCGTCTCGTGAAGGTTGGCTGGAGTCTCCCATTGTCATTTCTATACCCACGCTGCCATGACATAATCTCAACCTGTCAATCATTCTCAGAGAGGGGCGGGGCGGGTCTACAAAAGACGAAGCGTCAACACATGATGGTGGTTTAAGTAGTAGCAAGTGTCTAATATAATAACAGATCTATAACTGCAGTTAGATCAGCTGCTGTGTGCGGCTCAGGGCATGTTCATGCCTTCACATATAGCAGCCTGCAGGTCAGCATGTATCAGAGAGGCTGTGACACGCTGGAGTCTGTCATACGACTCTGCGTGTGTGTGTCTCTGGGTGTGGGGGTCGTTGTCATGGTGCGGGGGTCGTAGTCATGGTGCGCCCCTCTGTGCCTGTGTCGTCTCTCAGGTCAGGCCAGTCTGCCGTTAGTAAGCTACAGTCACAGGCTGACAGGTAAGCCTCTTCTCTGAAATACAGGAATGCTCCTTTAGCCAAGCACAGAAGCACACACACACTCTCTCCCTCTCTCCAGGCACACACACTCTCTCCCTCTCTCCAGGCACACACACTCTCTCCCTCTCTCCAGGCACACACACTCTCTCCCTCTCTCCAGGCAGGCTGGGCGAGGGAGCGGGGAAGTGTGGAGAAAACCATGGCTGTCCCTTCCTCCCCCTCTTTCACAGCTTCCTCTCTTTTGAGGTGACTTCCACCTGTCACCCGCTCTCCCCCAGCCCTCTCCCTCCACCCCCCCCCCCCCCCCCCACACACACACACACCCTCCACCTTAAACACCGCCTCAGAAAGGTTTCCGGAACATTCCGCTCGCATGGTTCTATGGAAGTCATTTGGGGCTTGAGGGGACTGGATAAGCAAACACTGTCATCCCGTTAATGGTAAACCAGCCTGGCCTGTCACAACCAGGCGACGTCCCCACTCTCTGCTGGCCGGCGTGCCCCCGCGGGAGGGATGATGGGCACCAGGATGCCACCTGGACACCAGGGTTTAAACACCGGCATTTTGCCTGTCACCGGGGCTGACGCGGGCTGAGTTCCGCTCGAGCGCGTGTCCTCGGGGAAGCGAGGAGGGCGTCCAGGAGCCCTGCGACGCCTGGGGAGGATTACAGGGTCCGGACGCCATCCACGTGTTTGTGCATGTTACTGCCGTGTTTGAGGGAGGGGGGGGGGGGGGGAGCCACACGTGCTTGACCCCATAGATATATATAAAGACTAGATGTCTTACGGCGGAGTCTAGAACGTCCACACATGGCGGCCATCTTGCTACAGTCAACTCGCTCTCGTTATGCCACTGCATACTTAAGAATAATTATGTTTTTGTTTTTTTAAGAATAGAAGTATGCAGTGGCATAACGACATCTCTGACGTTGATAACAAACCAAACCGTTTCAAAATCGGTTGAAAATTGAGCAAGTTATGGTCATTTAAAAAGTACATGTAGCACCAACACAATGTTATGGGTGAGCGAGTTGACTGTAGCAAGATGGCCGCCATGTGCGGACGTTCGACTCCGTTGGCCGGCAACGCGGACGAGACATCTACCCTTTATATATATCTATGCTTGACCCTGGCTGGGTGTGTGTGAGAACCAGGACACAGTGTGTGTGAGTTCCAATGTATAATGCATCTCCTGCCCCTAAGCACTATTATGTTGCATACATTTTCTTACATGCCCTCAAAACATTATATGTAATTTGGGTCTTATTTTGAAATGGTATTTGAAGTCTTCTGACAGATCATTAAACTGTTTACATAGCCTCCTTATATGACCCTGTACATCTCAGGGTAATCTCACTCAGATTTTCCATTCATCTATTTTACATTTTCCCTAAAAACATTTCAACCACAAACAACCTCATCCTCCATAAATAAACGTTCTGGCCATCTGCCAACAATCTGACAGGGGGATTTGATCAAAAGTAGCAGATTTAGTTTAAATATCATGTAACCGTGATCTACAGTTGAACTTGATGCATGGCCTCACAATCCAGCACTGCCTAATCAGATAATAATGTTCATAGAGGCCTAATACTCCTCTGTGCGTGAACCAGTCATGTTGAAGTCATGTTCAGTGTGTGTGTGCGTGTGTCCGTGCCTGCTTGTATACCATGTGTTTGAAGTTCTTGCCTGTGTCTTGTTTGGGTGTAGTAAGTGTGTAACCCGGTGTGTGCTCTGCCCTCTGCTGCCCCCCGCTGGCCGCTCCAGGACGCTGCAGTGGGACACGGACCCCTCAGTCCTGCAGCTGCAGGCAGACTCAGAGCTCGGGTACCTCCCCTCCTCACTGATCTTTATATCATTTACATGTTTCATATCTTGGTCCTTTCTGTTGTCGTGTGATAGTGACAGCTTTGATGGATGAGGAAATGTAGGGGGGGGGCACTGGGGGGAGGACATGTAGGAACCGGCCCAGACTGGAATCGAACCCGAGCCCCTGCAGTAAGGCCTCAGCCTTTAGTGGTATGGGCTCTGCACAGGATGCCCCTTCCTGTCATGTGAGACCGTCAGATCCTCCATAGACCACGGTGCTACCGTAGCAACGTGATCCTGTACATAACTGTGGACGTCTTTGAGATAAAGTATTCTGGTCTGTCATTTACCCTCAGATGATGGTGAGGTGGTAGATGTACGTTAGCTAGATGGTGAGGTGGTAGATGTACGTTAGCTAGATGGTGAGGTGGTAGATGTACGTTAGCTAGATGGTGAGGTGGTAGATGTATGTGAGCTAGATGGTGAGGTGGTAGATGTACGTTAGCTAGATGGTGAGGTGGTAGATGTACGTTAGCTAGATGGTGAGGTGGTAGATGTATGTGAGCTAGATGGTGAGGTGGTAGATGTACGTTAGCTAGATGGTGAGGTGGTAGATGTATGTGAGCTAGATGGTGACATGGTAGATGTACGTTAGCTAGATGGTGACATGGTAGATGTACGTTAGCTAGATGGTGAGGTGGTAGATGTATGTGAGCTAGATGGTGACATGGTAGATGTACGTTAGCTAGATGGTGACATGGTAGATGTACGTTAGCTAGATGGTGACATGGTAGATGTACGTTAGCTAGATGGTGACATGGTAGATGTACGTTAGCTAGATGGTGACATGGTAGATGTACGTTAGCTAGATGGTGAGGTGGTAGATGTACGTTAGCTAGATGGTGAGGTGGTAGATGTACGTTAGCTAGATGGTGAGGTGGTAGATGTACGTTAGCTAGATGGTGACATGGTAGATGTACGTTAGCTAGATGGTGAGGTGGTAGATGTACGTTAGCTAGATGGTGAGGTGGTAGATGTACGTTAGCTAGATGGTGAGGTGGTAGATGTACGTTAGCTAGATGGTGAGGTGGTAGATGTACGTTAGCTAGATGGTGAGGTGGTAGATGTACGTTAGCTAGATGGTGAGGTGGTAGATGTACGTTAGCTAGATGGTGACATGGTAGATGTACGTTAGCTAGATGGTGAGGTGGTAGATGTACGTTAGCTAGATGGTGAGGTGGTAGATGTACGTTAGCTAGATGGTGAGGTGGTAGATGTACGTTAGCTAGATGGTGAGGTGGTAGATGTACGTTAGCTAGATGGTGAGGTGGTAGATGTACGTTAGCTAGATGGTGAGGTGGTAGATGTACGTTAGCTAGATGGTGAGGTGGTAGATGTACGTTAGCTAGATGGTGACATGGTAGATGTACGTTAGCTAGATGGTGAGGTGGTAGATGTATGTTAGCTAGATGGTGAGGTGGTAGATGTACGTTAGCTAGATGGTGACATGGTAGATGTACGTTAGCTAGATGGTGAGGTGGTAGATGTACGTTAGCTAGATGGTGAGGTGGTAGATGTACGTTAGCTAGATGGTGAGGTGGTAGATGTACGTTAGCTAGATGGTGAGGTGGTAGATGTATGTGAGCTAGATGGTGAGGTGGTAGATGTACGTTAGCTAGATGGTGAGGTGGTAGATGTACGTTAGCTAGATGGTGAGGTGGTAGATGTACGTTAGCTAGATGGTGACATGGTAGATGTACGTTAGCTAGATGGTGAGGTGTTAGATGTATGTGAGCTAGATGGTGAGGTGGTAGATGTATGTGAGCTAGAACAGATGTAACAGGTGTCCCGTGTTGCTGCTCCAGCCGCAGGATGCTCAGACTGGGAGCGTCTAAGATCGTCCAGGTGGACTTCCTGCCCAGAGAGGTGGTGTCCTACTGCAAGGACACTCAGACACCCATCACAGCACACCTGTCTGACGGTGAGCCTGTCTGTCTGTCTGTGTGCCTGTCTGTCTTTCTGTGTGCCTGTCTGTCTGTGTGCCTGCCTGTCTGTCTGTGTGCCTGCCTGTCTGTCTGTGTGCCTGCCTGTCTGTCTGTGTGCCTGCCTGTCTGTCTGTGTGCTGGTCTGTGGTCTGTGAGTGTGCAAGTGTGTGTGGGGTCCAATCCTCCCAACCCTGGTCCTCGTGCCCCCCTGCCCTGCATGTTCTAGATGTTTCCCTGCCCAAACACACCTGACTGTAGTGAACAGTTTGTTATCTGTCTTCTGCTGCCCTGGGAGAGCAGGCCTGAGAAACCGCTGTGATCCAGATACTGCTGGTCTCGCCACACAGGAAGCACACAGCTGCTCTCTACAGCATCTCCAGATCCTCTCTCTCATCACCAGCCCCGACGTCTTAGCTTCATTATATTCACACAACCTGCTTGAGAGGTGCACACAAACCCTGCCGTGCTCTAAGGGCCTCCTGCAGACGGGGAGACGGTGAGAATGGGATCTGATGCAGATGTTCGGAGAGATGGGGAGAAACTGTGTGTGGGTGTGTGTGTGCTTTAGAAAGAATGGGAAAGAGAGAGTGTGTGTGTGTGTGTGTGTGCTTTAGAAAGAATGGGAAAGAGAGTGTGTGTGTGTGTGTGTATGCGTGCTTGAGAAAGAATGGGAAAGAGAGTGTGTGTGTGTATGCGTGCTTGAGAAAGAATGGGAAAGAGAGTGTGTGTGTGTATGCGTGCTTGAGAAAGAATGGGAGAGAGGTTGTATGTGTGTGCTTGAGAGCGAAGGAGTGGGGGCGAGAGACTGTGTGTGTGTGTGATTGAGAGCGAGAGAGGAAGAGCTTTAAGCACAGCCATATGCTGTGAGAGCAGGAGATGACTGCTTAGTATTACTCCCAGAACTAGCAGAACACTCCTGGTGGACCTTCAGCTCACTGTACGTCTGCAGGCTGGTGCAGCACTGGTCAACAGCACCAGCCTGTGTTCTCCTGTTAGGCCTGAACTAATGGAGACAGCCCCCCAGAAGGATGCACACACACGCACACACACACACGCACACACAGACACACACACAAACACGCACACACACAGACACTCGCACACACACGCACACACAGACACACACAGACACACCACCACCAGTACCACCTTCCTCTCTTGATCCCTGGGTGGGTAACAGCTGGTTGCCATGTGAACCCAGACTTCCTGTCATTATAACTGATGGGTTCTATTCCCTCCACTTCCTGGAAGCCTGATCAGAATTAAAATGGCTGTTTGGGATTTCCTGTCAGAGGCGGAGTCATTTATCCAGCAAGTGCACGGACGCTGACAGGCCCTTTGATTGGCCGTTGCCCCTAGCGATGGTTGCTATACGCAGTTTTGTTTGTTTTTGGCCTCTCGGCTCTTGTGTGATAATCCAGGGGCCACTTTGAGGGGTGTGTGTTTGCATCTTCACCCTCTAAAGTGTCTGCCTCATCTTGACGTGTGTGTGTGTGTGTGTGGGTGTGTGTGTGTGTGTGGGTGGGTGTTTACATATGTGCAGACATCTGTGATATTGTGCAGGTGGTCTGCAGGGAGCTGACCCTGGCCTCATGAAACCTAGCAGTGGAGAGTGTGTGTGTGTGTGTGTGTGTGTGAGAGAGAGAGAGAGATATAACGTGTGTGTGTGTGTGTGTGTGTGAGAGAGATATATAACGTGTGTGTGTGTGTGTGAGAGAGATATATAACGTGTGTGTGTGTGTGAGAGAGAGATATATAATGTGTGTGTGTGTGAGAGAGATATATAACGTGTGTGTGTGTGTGTGGCCACCTGCTGTTGCTCCTAGGGGAGCATGTTTTTTCAGGCCTCCAGGAATTCTTCTCTCTGATTGGTGAACTGAAACAGCCCTCCACTTCCTCTCTCTCTGATTGGTGAACCTAAACAGCCCTCCACTTCCTCTCTCTCTGATTGGTGAACCTACACAGCCCTCCACTTCCTCTCTCTGATTGGTGAACCTACACAGCCCTCCACTTTCTCTCTTTCTGATTGGATCTGGGTGTAGCCAGGTGTGTGTGTGTTCATACTGTACACAATACAGGTAGGATTTCATATCCCCAAAGGTGCACAGTACATGTAGAGGGCCAGTGGCTGGGACTGTGCAGGAACCATGTGATGAGGAAATGGTGTCTGTGCGTGTGACAGGATGTTGACGTCTTATCTCACAGTAATCATGTTAGAGGCTTCTACATGACAGGATTCCACCAGGCTCGGTCATCAACTTGAACCCTTGACCTGCGCCTTTCCCAGAGGTTTGTCTTGGTGTGTGTGTTGAGAGAGTTCCCAGGGTGTGTGACTCATTTATTACAGCAGTTAATGCCATGAGCTTTTCATTTCCGAGAGCGTTCGGGTCCATAATGATGGTATGTGTCCAGGTTCCTGTCGCCACGGTGATTGGCCATCATAAGTGCCATTGTGTTTCTCAATCACATTACAGCGTTGTCTCCATCCACTGATTGGCTATGAAAGAGCAGGCTTGTGGTGTGTGTACGTGTGTGTGGGTCCGTTTATGTGTCTTTGTCCGTGTGTGTGTGTGTTTCCTCTGAATCGGGAACAGAAACCCTGCTAGTTGTTTTTGTTTGAGAGGTTGGGACGGGTCAAAACTCAGACCAGTTTTTGTCAGAGTCTGTAATGGACCATGGAGAGGGCAGGAGAGGGGGGAGAGAGAGGGAAAGAGAGGGGTAAATAGAGAGAGAGAGCGTGGGGGAGAAGGAGAGAAAGGAGTAGACAGAGAGTGGGGGAGGGTGAGAAATGGAAAGAGAGAGGTGGGGGGGGAGACCTTAGAAAGTGAAGGGGTTAGTTTACTGCAGTTGTGATATGAAAGCAGTGGACCGCAATACGACATGAACAGTTACTAGTCTGGAAAACACCTTGATGAAGGTCACAAGTTCACATGGCTCAAGCCTGGGTGTGTGTGTGAGTGTGTGTGAGCGTGTGTGTGTGTGTGTGTTAGCTTTGTGTGGACCTTTCTCGTCTTTCTCGCTTCAGCATTTTTCTGGACCATTAGTTTCTAAGGGTTTGTGTGTGTGTGTGTGTGTGTGTGTGTGAGAGTGTGTGTGAGTGTGTGTTTGATTCACCTTTCATATCTGACAGTTTGGCTGGTGCTGCTCTGGTAATTGCGTCCTAATTAGAAGCGGCTGATTTGCGGAGAGCGACGGCCCCTCCTCCCTCCGTAATGGAGCCCTGAAGAAACCAAACTGTAA